>NC_088368.1:264118-354118 GCF_034508935.2 Berghia stephanieae | reverse complement strand
CTCTTATATATATTTGTTTTTAACTTTTTACAGTACCACTACTCTACCTACAGTCCACAGCTTTGTACCACTATTCTACCTACAGTCCACAGCTTTGTACCACTATTCTGCCTACCGTCCACAGCTTTGTATGACTATTCTACCTACAGTCCACAGCTTTGTACCACTATTCTGCCTACCGTCCACAGCTTTGTTGGACTATTCTACCTACAGTCCACAGCTTTGTACCACTATTCTGCCTACCGTCCACAGCTTTGTACCACTATTCTGCCTACAGTCCACAGCTTTGTATGACTATTCTACCTACAGTCCACAGCTTGTACCACTATTCTGCCTACAGTCGACAGCTTTGTACCACTATTCTGCCTACAGTCCACAGCTTTGTATGACTATTCTACCTACAGTCCACAGCTTTGTACCACTATTCTGCCTACCGTCCACAGCTTTGTTGGACTATTCTACCTACAGTCCACAGCTTTGTACCACTATTCTGCCTACCGTCCACAGCTTTGTACCACTATTCTGCCTACAGTCCACAGCTTTGTATGACTATTCTACCTACAGTCCACAGCTTGTACCACTATTCTGCCTACAGTCCACAGCTTTGTACCACTATTCTGCCTACAGTCCACAGCTTTGTATGACTATTCTACCTACAGTCCACAGCTTTGTACCACTATTCTGCCTACCTTCCACAGCTTTTTACCACTATTCTGCCTACAGTCCACAGCTTTGTATGACTATTCTGTCTACAGTCAATAGCTTTTTACCACTATTCTGCCTACAGTCCACACCTTTGTATGACTATTCTGCCTACAGTCCACAGCTTTGTACCACTATTCTGCCCACCGTCCACAGCTTTGTATGACTATTCTGCCTACAGTCTACAGCTTTGTATGACTATTCTGCCTACAGTCCACAGCTTTGTACCACTATTCTGCCTACAGTCTACAGCTTTGTACCACTATTCTGTCTACAGTCTACAGCTTTGTATGACTATTCTGCCTACAGTCCACAGCTTTGTATGACTATTCTGCCTACAGTCCACAGCTTTGTACCACTATTCTGCTACTGTCCATAGCTTTGTACCACTATTCTGCCTACCGTCCACAGCTTTGTACCACTATTCTGCCTACCGTCCACAGCTTTGTATGACTATTCTGCCTACAGCCCACAGCTTTGTACCACTATTCTGCCTACAGTCCACAGCTTTGTATGACTATTCTGCCTACAGTCCACAGCTTTGTATGACTATTCTGCCTACAGTCAATAGCTTTGTATGACTATTCTGCCTACACTCCACAGCTTTGTACCACTATTCTGCCAACAGTTCACAGCTTTGTATGACTAGGTACGGCAAACTGCCGCTAATGCGCTCTGGCGGACAATTTTCGATGAGTTTTACATAAATTTTACTTCGTTGTATTCCATTAAATATCAAAATGACAAGGATAAAATTTATATCAATCGAAAGCTTATTCAAATCCCTTTAAAATGGTGTCTAAATGATTTATCTGCTTTTTTTGAAGATAATTTAAGTGGGTTTTGAAACAAGTCACTAATCGGCTCGCCCGCTGATGGAAAAAACGAACTTTTCGCGATCGGTCATCTTGAAGAGCTTGGCGAATTCGGGCCATGGGTGGTATCGGATCAGTAATTGGTTTAAAATGTGCACAAGATCTTGACGTTTCGATCGATACCAAATAACTGTTGGTTTATTTAGGGGAAGCGATTTTATTTTTAAAATTTCTCAAAAAAAGGAAGATTAAACTCATTTCCACAAAATTTCAGCAGACTATTTTTACATTACTGGAAAGCTCATCCATTTTTCTCTTAAAATATGGAAATGCCGTACCGATTATAAGTATCGCCCGCATTCGCCCAGCATTTAACTTTGGTAAATAAACACGAGTTGCACAGCCCAGTCAGTGAGAGCAAAATGGCGTGCCGACCAGAGGCTGCCTCGGCGGACACATTTTTTTGTCTCCCTTGGCGATTTATGGGAAATATGCATTTTTTGCGTTTTCGTGGCGCTTAAAATGTAATTAAATAAAGAGCTAGAGTTCTGAAAAAAATTGGAGTTGTTTAATTTCTATGAGACTCTAAGCAGTTGAAATTTTGTCATTGTGAGCCCGATACTTTTTTTTATACGAAGTCCCGAAGTTGGGTGCTGAAGCAGGGTGTCGCGACGACGAAATTGTCAAATTTTCAAATGACCATATCTTCCTTAAAAATTGAGATACATGTATGATATTGGTATCAAAATGCTCAGAATTGCAAACTCTTTTAAGCAAAAGTGACTAAATTGAGCATTGTTGGGTTTGAAAAATCAGTTTTCTGTACCTAGTATGACTATTCTGCCTACAGTTCACAGCTTTTTACCACTATTCTGCCTACCGTCCACAGGTTTTTATCACTATTCTGCCTACAGTTCACAGCTTTGTACCACTTTTCTGCCTACAGTCTACAGCTTTGTACCACTATTCTGCCTACCGTCCACAGCTGTGTATGACTATTCTGCCTACAGTCCACAGCTATGTATGAGTATTCTGCCTACAGTCCACAGCTTTGTATGACAATTCTGCCTACCGTCCTTGCTTGGACCGCTTCGCCAGGTGTTGTTCCCACTGCCAGTCCAGATTATGGTTCACTTCTGATAGCGTCTGCTCCAAAACCTGAGCCATCAGCTGGATATCCTGTAGCTGTTTAGCACTGGCTGGGTCTAAGGCCTTCCCCTAGGAAAAAAAAAGATTCATGGCCATGAAGATGTTACCACCACTATCAACCACTACCAGCGTAGGAGACATTACCACCACCATCAACCACTACAAGCGTAGGAGACATTACCACCATCATCAACCACTACCACCATAGGAGACATTACCACCACCATTGGAGACATTACCATCACCATCAACCACTGCCACCACCATCAACCACTACCACCATAGGAGACATTACCTACACCATCAACCACTACCACCACAGGAGACATTACCTCCACCATCAACCACTACCACCACAGGAGACATTACCATCACCATCAACCACTACCACCATAGGAGACATTACCTCCACCATCAACCACTACCACCATAGGAGACATTACCTCCACCATCAACCACTGCCACCATAGGAGACATTACCATCACCATCAACCACTACCACCATAGGAGACATTACCATCACCATCAACCACTACCACCATAGGAGACATTACCTCCACCATCGACCACTACCACCATAGGAGACATTACCATCACCATCAACCACTACCACCATAGGAGACATTACCATCACCATCAACCACTACCACCATAGGAGACATTACCACCACCATCAACCACTGCCACCATAGGAGACATTACCATCACCATCAACCACTACCATCAATCACTGCCACCATAGGAGACATTACCACCACCATCAACCACTACCACCATAGGAGACATTACCTGTAACAGAGAATGATAATGAGGATCGGCATTCCTCTGTAATTGTGTCCGACTCTTCTCCACATCTGCCGACAGATTGAGACTGTTGGACTTCATCTCCTGTACTTCCTGTAACTGGTCCTGGAATCAGGAGGAAAGGCAAAAAGTCACATCCATTGATTCAGCATCGCAATATCAGAAAAGAACATCCAAGCCAGTAAAAACAAAAATGATTAAATAGTCAAAGATTCAGATAAAGTTATCAGGCACAGAATATAAAATAGTAAAACAAAAGGACTTTTTGGCCCTCATTAAAAATAAATTATTAAAACAAAAGGCCTTTTTGGCCCTAAAACAAAAGGCCTTTTTGGTCCTGAAAAAAATCAATAAAACAAAAGGCCTTTTTGGTCCTGAAAAAAATCAATAAAACAAAAGGCCTTTTTGGTCCTGAAAAAAATCAATAAAACAAAAGGCCTTTTTGGCCCTGAAAAAAATCAATAAAACAAAAGGCCTTTTTGGCCCTGAAAAAAATCAAGAAAACAAAAGGCCTTTTTGGCCCTGATAAAAATCAATAAAACAAAAGGCCTTTTTGGTCCTGATAAAAATCAATACAACAAAAGGCCTCTTTGGCCCTGATAAAAATCAATAAAACAAAGGCCTTTTTGGCCCTGATAAAAATCAATAAAACAAAAGGCCTTTTTGGCCCTGATAAAAATCAATAAAACAAAGGCCTTTTTGGCCCTGATAAAAATCAATACAACAAAAGGCCTTTTTGGCCCTGATAAAAATCAATACAACAAAAGGCCTTTTTGGCCCTGATAAAAATCAATAAAACAAAGGCCTTTTTGGTCCTGATAAAAATCAATAAAACAAAAGGCCTCTTTGGCCCTGATAAAAATCAATAAAACAAAAGGCCTTTTTGGCCCTGATAAAAATCAATAAAACAAAAGGCCTCTTTGGTCCTGATAAAAATCAATAAAACAAAGGCCTTTTTGGCCCTGATAAAAATCAATAAAACAAAAGGCCTTTTTGGTCCTGATAAAAAACAATAAAACAAAAGCCTTTTTGGTCCTGATAAAAATCAATAAAACAAAGGCCTTTTTGGTCCTGATAAAAATCAATAAAACAAAGGCCTTTTTGGCCCTGATAAAAATCAATAAAACAAAGGCCTTTTTGGCCCTGATAAAAATCAATAAAACAAAGGCCTTTTTGGTCCTGATAAAAATCAATAAAACAAAAGCCTTTTTGGCCCTGATAAAAATCAATAAAACAAAAGGCCTTTTTGGCCCTGATAAAAATCAATAAAACAAAAGGCCTTTTTGGTCCTGATAAAAATCAATAAAACAAAAGGCCTTTTTGGCCCTGATAAAAATCAATAAAACAAAAGGCCTTTTTGGTCCTGATAAAAAACAATACAACAAAAGCCTCTTTGGCCCTGATAAAAAACAAAAGCCTTATACCAAGATCAACTCTCTTCCTCACTGTGTGACCTTTGGAGCAGTGCAATGTGGCTGACATCCCAGTTATTCCAGTCTTCCCTTAGATTAGACCCTTAAGACAAATTTCCCTTAGGGAACAAAAGTGTGATGCCATAAACTGGTTCCAATCTCATTGGAAGTGTAGAACCACTCTTACAGAGGACTGGATACACATACAGTTCACTCCACTTAATCGCACACTCCGCTTATATGCTACACATTCCCGAAAAACTGAATTTTTTTTTTAGATCGCACACCTTCTCCGCTTAATAGCTACACCTTGATTCCACCTTGATTGGAGGAATATATCTAAAAAATACAACCTAAAAAAAGGGTAATGAAAATGTGTTTTTCATCGACCCATTTCCGCACGTTAATTTCGTATCATGCGTGAAAAAAAGCTTTTCTGTCAACGCAAGTCCACTGTCTACATAGGACCCCGACCAGGTCAGATGCGCAATGCTTGTTAACTGACATCAAAGGATTACCAGACAAGAAGGGATAATTGACTCAGTACAGCACTTGCTGTCTGCATCACAAGGTGTGAAACGTGATGGTAGCCCACCCAATGCTGTGTGTTTATTTACATTGTCTGACCACTCGATTGCAATTCTCTACCTGAGGATTGTTTTCCTCTACTGGGCTTTGAACAAATAAGAAAGGATTACAGAGAGGACTCGCGTCTCATCTTTTGATTGATCTATATGGTCCATGTCCACATTAATAAACTCAAAAGGCAACTGAACTATCAATACCGTCCATGTCCACATTAATAAACTCAAAAGGCAACTGAACTATCTATACCGTCTATGTCCACATTGATACACTCAAAAGGCAACTGAACTATCTATACCGTCTATGTCCACATTGATAAACTCAAAAGGCAACTGAACTATCTATACCGTCTATGTCCACATTGATACACTCAAAAGGCAACTGAACTATCTATACCGTCTATGTCCACATTGATAAACTCAAAAGGCAACTGAACTATCTATACCGTCTATGTCCACATTGATAAACTCAAAAGGCAACTGAACTATCTATACCGTCTATGTCCACATTGATACACTCAAAAGGCAACTGAACTATCTATACCGTCTATGTCCACATTGATACACAAAAAAGGCAACTGAACTATCTATACCGTCTATGTCCACATTGATACACTCAAAAGGCAACTGAACTATCTATACCGTCTATGTCCACATTGATACACACAAAAGGCAACTGAACTATCTATACCGTCTATGTCCACATTGATAAACTCAAAAGGCAACTGAACTATCTATACCGTCTATGTCCACATTGATACACACAAAAGGCAACTGAACTATCTATACCGTCTATGTCCACATTGATAAACTCAAAAGGCAACTGAACTATCTATACCGTCTATGTCCACATTGATAAACTGAAAAGGCAACTGAACTATCTATACCGTCTATGTCCACATTGATAAACTGAAAAGGCAACTGAACTATCTATACCGTCTATGTCCACATTGATAAACTGAAAAGGCAACTGAACTATCTATACCGTCTATGTCCACATTGATACACTCAAAAGGCAACTGAACTATCAATACCATCTATGTCCACATTGATACACTCAAAAGGCAACTGAACTATCTATACCGTCTATGTCCACATTGATACACACAAAAGGCAACTGAACTATCTATACCGTCTATGTCCACATTGATACACACAAAAGGCAACTGAACTATCTATACCGTCTATGTCCACATTGATACACACAAAAGGCAACTGAACTATCTATACCATCTATGTCCACATTGATAAACTCAAAAGGCAACTGAACTATCTATACCGTCTATGTCCACATTGATAAACTGAAAAGGCAACTGAACTAATCTATACCGTCTATGTCCACATTGATACACACAAAAGGCAACTGAACTATCTATACCGTCTATGTCCACATTGATAAACTCAAAAGGCAACTGAACTATCTATACCGTCTATGTCCACATTGATACACTAAAAAGGCAACTGAACTATCTATACCGTCTATGTCCACATTGATAAACTAAAAGGCAACTGAACTATCTATACCGTCTATGTCCACATTGATAAACTGAAAAGGCAACTGAACTATCTATACCGTCTATGTCCACATTGATAACACTAAAAGGCAACTGAACTATCATACCGTCTATGTCCACATTGATACAACTAAAAAGGCAACTGAACTATCTATACCGTCTATGTCCACATTGATACACTCAAAAAGGCAACTGAACTAATCTATACCTCATGTCCACATTGATACACTCAAAAGGCAACTGAACTATCTAATACCGTCTATGTCCACATTGATACACACAAAAGGCAACTGAACTATCTTACCGTCATGTCCACATTGATACCACAAAAGGCAACTGAACTATCTATACCGTCTATGTCCACATTGATACACACAAAAGGCAACCTGAACTATCACTATACCGTCTATTGTCCACATTGATACACACAAAAGGCAACTGAACTATCTATACCTCTATGTCCACATTGATACACACAAAAGGCAACTGAACTATCTATTACCAGTCTATGTCCACATTGATAAACTGAAAAGGCAACTGAACTATCTTTACCGTCTATGTCCACATTGATATACTCAAAAGGCAACTGAACTATCTATACCGTCTATGTCCACATTGATACACACAAAAGGCAACTGAACTATCTATACCGTCTAATGTCCACATTGATACACACAAAAGGCAACTGAACTATCTATACCGTCTATGTCCACATTGATACACACAAAAGGCAACTGAACTATCATACCGTCATATGTCCACATTGATACACACAAAAGGCAACTGAACTATCTATACCGTCATGTCCACATTGATACACTCAAAAGGCAACTGAACTATCTATACCGTCTATGTCCACATTGATACACACAAAAGGCAACTGACTATCTATACCGATCTATGTCCACATTGATAAACCAAAAGGCAACTGAACTATCTATACCGTCTATGTCCACATTGAGTACACACAAAAGGCAACTGAACTATCTATACCGTCTATGTCCACATTGATGAACACAAAAGGCAACTGAACTATCAATACCGTCTATGTCCACATTGATAAACTCAAAAGGCAACTGAACTATCTATACCGTCTATGTCCACATTGATACACACAAAAGGCAACTGAACTATCTATACCGTCTATGTCCACATTGATACACACAAAAGGCAACTGAACTATCTATACCGTCTATGTCCACATTGATACACACAAAAGGCAACTGAACTATCTATACCGTCTATGTCCACATTGATACACACAAAAGGCAACTGAACTATCTATACCGTCTATGTCCACATTGATACACACAAAAGGCAACTGAACTATCTATACCGTCTATGTCCACATTGATACACACAAAAGGCAACTGAACTATCTATACCGTCTATGTCCACATTGATACACACAAAAGGCAACTGAACTATCAATACCGTCTATGTCCACATTGATACACACAAAAGGCAACTGAACTATCTATACCGTCAATGTCCACATTGATACACTCAAAAGGCAACTGAACTATCTATACCGTCTATGTCCACATTGATACACACAAAAGGCAACTGAACTATCAATACCGTCTATGTCCACATTGATACACTCAAAAGGCAACTGAACTATCTATACCGTCTATGTCCACATTGATAAACTCAAAAGGCAACTGAACTGGCATCAACTCAAGGCACGTCTTTTTCCCATTCAGAAGGCTGTCTTTTTTAGATGGAAAGGTCGACAGAATATGTTGTTTAGAAAAAAACCACAATGCTGATGTCTCTTCTGCCAGCCAATGGAGTGATGAAGTTTTGATCAACTTTTCCAACAATACGACTCTAATGACATTTACAATGCACACGTACGGCCATTACTACAATCAATGCTTGGCGATTACAACAAAAGCACCCCCCCCCCCCCCCCCCCAAAAACAAAAAAATCATATATAAAAAAAACAAACAATCAAACCAAACCAAAAAAAAACAAAAAAATAAGTAAAGGAAAATGAAAAGAAACAAACAAAAAAAAAAAACCCTTCTAATGAGTCTAATGTCTGGAACATGACAGCCCAAAGTCCATAGAAAACTCATAGGGGAAGGTCCTAAATGACGGTCCAAAGTCCATAGAAAACTCATAGGGGAAGGTCCTACATGAATGCCCAAAGTCCATAGAAAACTCATAGGGGAAGGTCCTAAATGACGGCCCAAAGTCCATAGAAAACTCATAGGGGAAGGTCCTAAATGACAGCCCAAAGTCCATAGAAAACTCATAGGGGAAGGTCCTAAATGACGGCCCAAAGTCCATAGAAAACTCATAGGGGAAGGTCCTAAATGACGGCCCAAAGTCCATAGAAAACTCATAGGGGAAGGTCCTACATGAATGGCACATGAAAGCTGGTGCTTAGATGCTATTTTTAGCTTTTCTGCTTCATCGCACATTTCACTTAATCAACATGCTAACCTTAACTCCTGACGGGGTGCGATTAAGCGGAGTCGACTGTACCTTGTGTAAATGAATTTCCTATTTCAGAGTTTTGACATATTTTTCTCTAGTCTAAATATATGCATTAATAAACATCATCCAACCTAGTTCTTTTACGTCCCATAATCTTAAGAATCTGCCTATTCAGCCTGGTACTAAAATAATTATGTCACCATACAATCTATACATTATTAGTTCTTCTAAGGACTGATTACATACACCACCATACAATCTATACATTATTAGTTCTTCTAAGGACGGATTACATACACCACCATACAATCTATACATTATTAGTTCTTCTAAGGACGGATTACATACACCACACCATACAATCTATACATTATTAGTTCTTCTAAGGACTGATTACATACACCACCATACAATCTATACATTATTAGCTCTTCTAAGGACTGATTACAAACACCACCATACAATCTATACATTATTAGTTCTTCTAAGGACTGATTACATACACCACCATACAATCTATACATTATTAGTTCTTCTAAGGACGGATTACATACACCACCATACAATCTATACATTATTAGTTCTTCTAAGGACTGATTACATACACCACCATACAATCTATACATTATTAGTTCTTCTAAGGACTGATTACATACACCACCATACAATCTATACATTATTAGTTCTTCTAAGGACGGATTACATACACCACCATACAATCTATACATTATTAGTTCTTCTAAGGACTGATTACATACACCACCATACAATCTATACATTATTAGTTCTTCTAAGGACGGATTACATACACCACCATACAATCTATACATTATTAGTTGTTCTAAGGACTGATTACATACACCACCATACAATCTATACATTATTAGTTCTTCTAAGGACGGATTACAAACACCACCATACAATCTATACATTATTAGTTCTTCTAAGGACGATTACATACACCACCATACAATCTATACATTATTAGTTCTTCTAAGGACGGATTACAAACACCACCATACAATCTATACATTATTAGTTCTTCTAAGGACGGATTACAAACACCACCATACAATCTATACATTATTAGTTCTTCTTAGGACGGATTACATACACCACCATACAATCTATACATTATTAGTTCTTCTAAGGACGGATTACATACACCACCATACAATCTATACATTATTAATTCTTCTAAGGACTGATTACATACACCACCATACAATCTATACATTATTAGTTCTTCTAAGGACTGATTACATACACCACCATACAATCTATACATTATTAGTTCTTCTAAGGACTGATTACATACACCACCATACAATCTATACATTATTAGTTCTTCTAAGGACGGATTACATACACCACCATACAATCTATACATTATTAGTTCTTCTAAGGACGGATTACATACACCACCATACAATCTATACATTATTAATTCTTCTAAGGACTGATTACATACACCACCATACAATCTATACATTATAGTTCTTCTAAGGACGGATTACATACACCACCATACAATCTATACATTATTATTCTTCTAAGGACTGATTACATACACCACCATACAATCTATACATTATTAGTTCTTCTAAGGACTGATTACATACACCACCATACAATCTATACATTATTAGTTCTTCTAAGGACTGATTACATACACCACAATACAATCTATACATTATTAGTTCTTCTAAGGACTGATTACATACACCACCATACAATCTATACATTATTAGTTCTTCTAAGGACTGATTACATACACGACCATACAATCTATACATTATTAGTTCTTCTAAGGACTGATTACAAACACCACCATACAATCTATACATTATTAGTTCTTCTAAGGACTGATTACATACACCACCATACAATCTATACATTATTAGTTCTTCTAAGGACGGATTACAACACCACCATACAATCTATACATTATTAGTTCTTCTTAGGACGGATTACATACACCACCATACAATCTATACATTATTAGTTCTTCTAAGGACGGATTACATACACCACCATACAATCTATACATTATTAGTTCTTCTAAGGACGGATTACATACACCACCATACAATCTATACATATTAGTTCTTCTAAGGACGGATTACATACACCACCATACAATCTATACATTATTAGTTCTTCTAAGGACTGATTACATACACCACCATACAATCTATACATTATTAGTTCTTCTAAGGACGGATTACATACACCACCATACAATCTATACATTATTAGTTCTTCTAAGGACTGATTACATACACCACCATACAATCTATACATTATTAGTTCTTCTAAGGACTGATTACATACACCACCATACAATCTATACATTATTAGTTCTTCTAAGGACTGATTACATACACCACCATACAATCTATACATTATTAGTTCTTCTAAGGACTGATTACATACACCACCATACAATTTATACATTATTAGTTCTTCTAAGGACTGATTACATACACCACCATACAATCTATACATTATAAGTTCTTCTAAGGGCTGATTACATACACCACCATACAATCTATACATTATTAGTTCTTCTAAGGACTGATTACATACACCACCATACAATCTATACATTATTAGTTCTTCTAAGGACGGATTACATACACCATACAATCTATACATTATTAGTTCTTCTAAGGACTGATTACATACACCACCATACAATCTATACATTATTAGTTCTTCTAAGGACTGATTACATACACCACCATACAATTTATACATTATTAGTTCTTCTAAGGACTGATTACATACACCACCATACAATCTATACATTATTAGTTCTTCTAAGGACTGATTACAAACACCACCATACAATCTATACATTATAAGTTCTTCTAAGGGCTGATTACATACACCCCCATACAATCTATACATTATTAGTTCTTATAAGGACTGATTACATACACCACCATACAATCCATACATTATTAGTTCTTCTAAGGACTGATTACATACACCACCATACAATCTATACATTATTAGTTCTTCTAAGGACTGATTACATACACCACCATACAATCTATACATTATTAGTTCTTCTAAGGACGGATTACATACATCACCATACAATCTATACATTATTAGTTCTTCTAAGGACTGATTACAAACACCACCATACAATCTATACATTATTAGTTCTTCTAAGGACGGATTACATACACCACCATACAATCTATACATTATTAGTTCTTCTAAGGACGGATTACATACACCACCATACAATCTATACATTATTAGTTCTTCTAAGGACGGATTACATACACCACCATACAATCTATACATTATTAGTTCTTCTAAGGACTGATTACATACACCACCATACAATCTATACATTATTAGTTCTTCTAAGGACTGATTACATACACCACCATACAATCTATACATTATTAGTTCTTCTAAGGACTGATTACATACACCACCATACAATCTATACATTATTAGTTCTTCTAAGGACTGATTACATACACCACCATACAATCTATACATTATTAGTTCTTCTAAGGACTGATTACATACACCACCATACAATCTATACATTATTAGTTCTTCTAAGGACGGATTACATACACCACCATACAATCTATACATTATTAGTTCTTCTAAGGACTGATTACAAACACCACCATACAATCTATACATTATTAGTTCTTCTAAGGACTGATTACATACACCACCATACAATCTATACATTATTAGTTCTTCTTAGGACGGATTACATACACCACCATACAATCTATACATTATTAGTTCTTCTAAGGACGGATTACATACACCACCATACATTCTATACATTATTAGTTCTTCTAAGGACTGATTACATACACCACCATACAATCTATACATTATTAGTTCTTCTAAGGACTGATTACAACACCACCATACAATCTATACATTATTAGTTCTTCTAAGGACGGATTACATACACCACCATACAATCTATACATTATTAGTTCTTCTAAGGACTGATTACATACACCACCATACAATCTATACATTATTAGTTCTTCTAAGGACGGATTACATACACCACCATACATCTATACATTATTAGTTCTTCTAAGGACTGATTACATACACCACCATACAATCTATACATTATTAGTTCTTCTAAGGACTGATTACAAACACCACCATACAATCTATACATTATTAGTTCTTCTAAGGACTGATTACATACACCACCATACAATCTATACATTATTAGTTCTTCTTAGGACGGATTACATACACCACCATACAATCTATACATTATTAGTTCTTCTAAGGACGGATTACATACACCACCATACATTCTATACATTATTAGTTCTTCTAAGGACTGATTACATACACCACCATACAATCTATACATTATTAGTTCTTCTAAGGACTGATTACAAACACCACCATACAATCTATACATTATTAGTTCTTCTAAGGACGGATTACATACACCACCATACAATCTATACATTATTAGTTCTTCTAAGGACGGATTACATACACCACCATACAATCTATACATTATTAGTTCTTCTAAGGACGGATTACATACACCACCATACAATCTATACATTATTAGTTCTTCTAAGGACTGATTACATACACCACCATACAATCTATACATTATTAGTTCTTCTAAGGACTGATTACATACACCACCATACAATCTATACATTATTAGTTCTTCTAAGGACTGATTACATACACCACCATACAATCTATACATTATTAGTTCTTCTAAGGACGGATTACGTACACCACCATACAATCTATACATTATTAGTTCTTCTAAGGACGGATTACATACACCACCATACAATCTATACATTATTAGTTCTTCTAAGGACTGATTACATACATAACCATACAATCTATACAATATTAGTTCTTCTAAGGACTGATTACATACACCACCATACAATCTATACATTATTAGTTCTTCTAAGGACTGATTACATACACCACCATACAATCTATACATTATTAGTTCTTCTAAGGACTGATTACATACACCACCATACAATCTATACATTATTAGTTCTTCTTAGGACGGATTACATACATACTCTACGGATTTTAGAGGGTTCTCTGCCCTATTAAAATTAATTTTAAAAATAATAATTCAATCCATTTCTTCAAACCTTGACAGCATCTTTGATCTTGCCAAGGAAATTGGCCGTGTCTTCCGTGTCCTTCCTTAGAGATTGCATCTCCGTCCTAGTGCCCACGGCCTTGACCTGTCTCTTGGACCGAAGACGGAATTTCTTCATTTCTTCCTCAAAATGGGCCACCTGGATTAAAAAACAACACATTCAGACCTGAAAATGGTAGCTTTAAAAAAAAATTAAAATGCCTGAAAATTTTACACAGATCATATGTTACCACTGTTTGAAGTCAATGTGTTTACAATTAATGTAAAAAGATGAGAAAAAGAGTAAAACGATTGTGACGATAATGTTGGGAATCTGACAATTGTCGGACAATTACACGTCTGCACATTTATGGATTTTTCCTGAAAGCTTTCGACATGTCAAAAATGATACAATTTGTTTCTTCTCTTTTATCAAATGTAGTTAGAGTTTTTATTTTAGAGGTCCTGACAGCTCAGTGCCATTGCTCTTGATGCTTTCGTATTCATGGTTGTTTTGATGTGTTGAGTTGTTATTTACACTCCCGGGGAATTGGTCCTCATTTAGTCTGGTTTTTCCCACTTGACCTGAGAGCCAAAGCTCTCACTGGCATAGCTCTTAGGATGACGAAGACACACAAGCTGCCCCACCATGTCAAGGTAGAGAACCAGGGGGCAGCTCAGTGGTACAGATCCACTATGCCTTGGTCAGAGTGGATCTCTAACCGAAGACCTTCCAATCCTAAGGCAAGTGTCATACCAATAGAGCACACCACTCTGACACTCTAAAACAAATACTTGTGGCTAGTGATATGACACTCGCCTTGGGATCAGAAAATCCTGGGTTCACATCCCACTCTGAGCAAACACAAGGTTGAGTCCTTGGAAAAGGCTCTCACCGTGCTCATTGTAAAATGAGCAACTGGCTGTTAACAGCTTTGTCTCTGTTGGAAAAAAATAGTTGTATGTACTATCACCGAACATTTTTACACGACTTGTATCAACAAAATTAATTGTAACATCAAGGGACTTGAAGAAAATAAATATCAACAAATTTAATAGTGAACTTAAAAAAAACTGCGTCTCAAATAACAATCTATTGACAACAATCTTTGGAATAAGTGAGTTGAGTTTTGGATAGCCATGCACCAGTCAAAACTCGACCCATATCAAAACAAACATACGCTCCTTGGTATAACGATGAAGTTTACACAGCTAAAATATCACTACTTAAGACAGAAAGGAAATATAAAAAATCAGGGTCATCAACACACTTGGGATTGTTTAAAGCCTGTCATCGTCATTGGAACAACGTGTGTCAGAAAGCAAAATCTATTATCAAAATCTGATGAAACACAATCATGCAAGCAGTTTTTCAGAATTTGTAAATAATTGCTGGGACGAAACAAATCATCACCATCTATACCCAATACCATCAATGAAAGTGATCTCCCATAAGCATTTGCAACGTTTTTCTCTGAAATAATCGAAACTATCAGAAATTGTTTGGACAGTTTTGGAAATTGTTCAGATGATTTCATTCTCAATTCTTTGATTTTCAGCCTGTCACTGAGGAGTTTGTAAAAAGCATAATACTGACAGCGCCCACAAAATTGTGCAAGCTGGATCCTCTACCAATCCAGCTCTTAAAACCATGCGTTGATTCTTTTACACCATCAAGTACTAAAATCATCAACGCCTCTCTATTGTCTGGCACAGACAGCTCTAGTTAAACCACTTTGGAAAAAACCTAGACCTGTAAATGAGCTCTGTAAAAATTGACTGAAATTCTTCGTAGCGAAAAAATCCCAAGAATCGAAATGAATAGTAAACAGCAAGCTCGCATGAGCAAAATTTTCCACCAGGAATTTACAGGTCTAAAAACCATCGCTGGACCAAAACAAATTGAAAAACTACCATCCAGTTTCCAACCATCCGTTCCTTTCAAAGTTTTTGGAAAAAGTCATTCTTTTTCAACTCTTGGCACATCTCAAAAAGAATAATCTAGAAGAGCACGTTCAGTCAGCATACAAGGAGCACCCCAGCACAAAGAATGCCCTTCTTCAAGTATTCAACTAGATGAAAACTAGCTGCCACCCCTCAATGTTGGGATTCCCTACCAGCATCCCTAAGGTCTAAGGTCATCATCATCCCTTCAATTTGCCACCCCTCAATGTTGGGATTCCCTATCAGCATCCCTTAGGTCTTAGGTCATCGTCATCCCTTCAATTTGCCACCCCTCAATGTTGGGATTCCCTACCAGCATCCCTTAGGTCATCATCATCCCTTCAATTTGCCACCCCTCAATGTTGGGATTCCCTACCAGCATCCCTTAGGTCTTAGGTCATCGTCATCCCTTCTATTTGCCACCCCTCAATGTTGGGATTCCCTACCAGCATCCCTAAGGTCTAAGGTCATCATCATCCCTTCAATTTGCCACCCCTCAATGTTGGGATTCCCTACCAGCATCCCTTAGGTCTTAGATCATCGTCATCCCTTCAATTTGCCACCCCTCAATGTTGGGATTCCCTACCAGCGTCCCTTAGGTCATCGTCATCCCTTCAATTTGCCACCCCTCAATGTTGGGATTCCCTACCAGCATCCCTTAGGTCTTAGGTCATCGTCATCCCTTCAATTTGCCACCCTTCAATGTTGGGATTCCCTACCAGCATCCCTTAGGTCTTAGATCATCGTCATCCCTTCAATTTGCCACCCCTCAATGTTGGGATTCCCTACCAGCATCCCTTAGGTCTTAGGTCATCGTCATCCCTTCAATTTGCCACCCCTCAATGTTGGGATTCCCTACCAGCATCCCTTAGGTCTTAGGTCATCATCATCCCTTCAATTTGCCACCCCTCAATGTTGGGATTCCCTCCAGCATCCCTTAGGTCATCGTCATCCCTTCAATTTGCCACCCCTCAATGTTGGGATTCCCTACCAGCATCCCTTAGGTCATCGTCATCCCTTCAATTTGCCACCCCTCAATGTTGGGATTCCCTACCAGCATCCCTTAGGTCTTAGGTCATCGTCATCCCTTCAATTTGCCACCCCTCAATGTTGGGATTCCCTACCAGCATCCCTTAGGTCATCGTCATCCCTTCAATTTGCCACCCCTCAATGTTGGGATTCCCTACCAGCATCCCTTAGGTCTAAGGTCATCGTCATCCCTTCAATTTGCCACCCCTCAATGTTGGGATTCCCTACCAGCATCCCTTAGGTCATCGTCATCCCTTCAATTTGCCACCCCTCAATGTTGGGATTCCCACCAGCATCCCTTAGGTCTTAGGTCATCGTCATCCCTTCAATTTGCCACCCCTCAATGTTGGGATTCCCTACCAGCATCCCTTAGGTCATCATCATCCCTTCAATTTGCCACCCCTCAATGTTGGGATTCCCTACCAGCATCCCTTAGGTCATCGTCATCCCTTCAATTTTTTTTAATTCAACCAAAAACCCACTTGTTTCAAATGTAATTAATTGATGATCTGTTTTTTTGTTGTGTATTTGTACATTTCAATTGATGTCAATGTAAAGTGCTTGGTGCTTGTTTAGATGGGGTAAAGCGCTATAACAGGCATAATGCATGGGTGCACATAGATCAGGCCAAAAAAGCCTGAAATCCATTCCCAACAAATCCAAAAAGCCTGAAACTTCTATTGAAATGTGACTCAATATCTCTAAATCGTAATATGTTGAGATGATCTCAATGCTGGAAATAAATTAAAATCCAATTTTAAAAAACCAGGAAATCTGGTTTAAGACAGAAATCTGGCACCAATGGTAATAATAAATGTACACGTCATATAGTGATTATGACAAAGCTTCCAAGCGCTTATGGTCATATCTCATCCTACCCACCAAGTGTTGGCTCATCTCATCTCATGTAGTTCCATATCTGAAGCAGACGTCGGAGGTCATCTTCCGCCAAGCTGATCTATCTCTTGCCAATTCTATTAAAGCAGCGCCACCTTTCTCAGCTTCATCTGTCCAAGTTCTTATCCCTTTCAAATACGTTATTCTTTGTCTTCCTCTTATTCTTTTTCCATTCATCTTTCCAGTCAAGGCGAGTATTTCCAAACCAGGGTGGCGGATAATGTGTCCTAAAAATTCCATTTGGCGTTTGATGATTTTTGTTATCAGTGATCTTTTTCTGTTTGCCATTTCTAAAATTTCTTCATTTCTTTTCCTTTCCATCCATGACACCCTCATCATTCTTCTGTAAAACCACATTTCCACTGCCTCCAGTCTTTTAACCATGGTCTTGTTTATGGTCCAGCTCTCACAACCATATAGCAGCACAGACAGTACATAGCAATCCAGGACTTTGATTTTTGTTTTCATGCTAATATTCCTGTTTTTCATAATTGTATGCAGCTGGTTGAATGCATTCTTCGCCATACCTATTCTTTTCTTTATTTCACAATCTGATTTTCCATTGGATGTTACATTGAAGCCTAAATATTTGAAACATTCAACTTGTTGTATTGTTTGTCCTCTGCTTGTTATTACACAGGCTGGTGGGTTATTATTTTTAGATACCGTCATACATTCTGTTTTAGATATATTCAGTTCCAGTCCCATATTTTCACTACTCCTGACTACAACATCCAGTAATTCTTGTAGTTCATGTTCAGATTCTGCCAGTAGAACCGTATCATCTGCATACCTCAGATTTGTTACATTCTTTCCTCCAATACACACCCCCTTCTTATGTTCGATATCTCTTAATATCATTTCACTATAGAGGTTGAATAAATCTGGAGACAAAACACACCCCTGCCTAACTCCTCTTCTAATAGGTGTAAAACTGCTTAGTTCATTGTCAACACGCATTGCTGCTTCTTGTTCCCAGTACAAATTCCGTAATATTCTTAAATCTTTACCATCAATGTCCAAGGATGATAGAATTTTGAATAGTTTTTCGTGTTGTACTTTATCAAAGGCTTTTGAATAGTCGATGAAACACATATACAGATCTTTATTTACTTCAATACATCTTTCTTTGGTGTTGGCTAGGGACCCAAAAAACGTAATAACACTACATAACCTCAATGTTAAGTGTTACTTTTAGTTAGGGGCCACCTGTAAAGCACTTCGTGCATGTTTAGAAGATATTACACTATTGATGCCAAAAAGGTCACAACATTTGCCAGCAGGAAATAACATTCCAAAACACAAAACTGTAATTTTAAACGTTTATAGTCTGATAGAATTTAGTGAGAATGACTCATTAAAATAATAATAATAATAATAATAATAATAATAATAATAATAATAATAATAATAATAATAATAATAATAATAATAATAATAATAATAATAATACTTTATTGCATCCCAAAAAGGAAATTTTTTGTACAGACGGGTTATAATTTACACAATAAGATAAAAATACAATGGAAATAGGATGTATATATATAAAAAAGGAACAGCTCCATAACCAGAGCTGCGCTTTATAATATGAATAATTTCAACACTGTAAAATAGTTAAAACTGTCACTATAAATTGAAAATTGAAAAGATTGCAAAACAAATAAATTAATAAATTAATATTCAGAGACGCCAACTTTAAATTTGGCTCACAGGAGTTTCAGACATCACTCGTAGGAATTTCAATGCCGAAAGAGGAATTTCCACAAACAAGAAAAAGGAATTGGAATGGTATTTGGCATTGTGTTTACATATTGTATAGTTCTAAATAGATAACTGATTAGGATTATATTATGATACATAAACACATTGCCAAATGCAAGCCCAAAGTTTCCTTATTTCAAATGAAGTAAAGCTCCAAAACCTAATGGTAGAGATTGTAGTACTGGTGGTAGTGAGGATGATGTGGTGTTGGTGGTTGTAGTAGTTGTGGTAGTGATGATGAAGATGTGATAGTGGTTGTTGTTGTAGTAGTAGTTGTAGTGATGATGATGTGGTGGTGGTATAGTGGTTGTGGTAGTTGTGGTCGTGATGATAATGGTGTGGTGGTGGTTGTAGTAGGGGTGGTAGTGATGTTGATGTGGTGGTGGTGGTGGTTGTAGTAGTAGTAGTAGTGATGATGTGGTGGTGGCGATTGTAGTAGTAGTGGTAGTTATGATGATGATGTTGTAGTGGTGGTTGTAGTAGTAGTGGTAGTTATGATGATGATGTTGTAGTGGTGGTGGTGGTTGTAGTAGTAGTGGTCGTGATGATGATGTGGTGCTGGTGGTTGTAGTAGTAGTGGTAGTGATGATGATGTTGTAGTGGTGGTTGTAGTAGTAGTGGTAGTGATGATGATGTGGTGGTGGTGGTGATGGTTGTAGTAGTAGTGGTCGTGATGATGATGTGGTGCTGGTGGTTGTAGTAGTAGTGGTAGTGATGATGATGATGTTGTAGTGGTTGTAGTAGTAGTAGTGGTAGTGATGATGATGTGGTGGTGGTGGTTGTAGTAGTAGTGGTAGTGATGATGATGTGGTGGTGGTGGTTATAGTAGTAGTAGTGGTAGTGATGATGGTGGTGGTTGTAGTAGTAGTGGTAGTGATGATGTCGTGGTGGTGGTTGTAGTAGTAGTGGTAGTGATAATGTTGTGGTAGTGGTGGTTGTAGTAGTAGTTGCAGTGATGATGATGTGGTGGTGGTTGTAGTAGTAGTGGTAATGACAATGTAGTGGTGGTTGTAGTAGTAGTGGTAGTGATGATGTGGTAGTGGTGGTTGTAGTAGTAGTGGTAGTGATGATGTGGTAGTGGTGGTTGTAGTAATAGTGGTAGTGATGATGTGGTGGTGGTGGTTGTAGTAGTAGTGGTAGTGATGATGATGTGGTAGTGGTGGTTGAAGTAGTTGTGGTAGTTGCAGTTATGATGATGTGGTGGTGGTGGTTGCAGTAGTAGTGGTAGTGATGATGATGTGGTTGTGGTGGTTGTAGTAGTCGTGGTAGTGATGATGATGTGGTGGTGGTGGTTGTAGTAGTAGTGGTAGTGATGATGATGTGGTGGTGGTGGTTGCAGTAGTAGTGGTAGTGATGATGATGTGGTTGTGGTGGTTGTAGTAGTCGTGGTAGTGATGATGATGTGGTAGCAGTAGTAGTGGTAGTGATGATGATGTGGTGGTGGTGGTTGCAGTAGTAGTGGTAGTGATGATGATGTGGTGGTGGTGGTTGTAGTAGTCGTGGTAGTGATGATGATGTGGTGGTGGCGGTTGCAGTAGTAGTGGTAGTGATGATGATGTGGTGGTGGTGGTTGTAGTAGTAGTGGTAGTGATGATGATGTGGTGGTGGTGGTTGTAGTAGTAGAGGTAATGACAATGTAGTGGTGGTTGTAGTAGTAGTGGTAGTGATGATGATATGGTGGTGGTTGTAGTAGTAGAGGTCGTGATGATGATGTGGTAGTGGTGGTTGTAGTAGTAGTTGTAAAGATGATGTGATGCTGGTGGTTGTAGTAGTAGTGGTATTGATGATGTGGTAGTGGTGGTTGAAGTAGTTGTGGTAGTTGCAGTTATGATGATGTGGTGGTGGTGGTTGCAGTAGTAGTGGTAGTGATGATGATGTGGTTGTGGTGGTTGTAGTAGTAGTGGTAGTGATGATGATGTGGTGGTGGTGATTGTAGTAGTAGTTGTGGTACTAATGATGATGTGGTAGTGAGGATGATTTTGGTGGTTGCAGTAGTAGTGGTAGTGATGATGGTTGTAATACTAGTGGCAGTAATGATGATGTGGTGGTTGGAAAGTGGGGGGAGGGGGGGGGGGGGGGCAACCCTGGAACAAATTGACCTCACCGGAATTTGACCTAAGTTGCCCGGAGCCCGGAATTTTTGGCTCCAGACCGGAGTTTTTTCCGGTGAAACCGGAGTTTTGGCATCACTGAATATTTACATTTTTTGAAAGTAAAAATGCGAAATAATTATATAAAATGATTATTGCTTGTTGTTATAAAGCCTAATACTGGACGGCAGAAAAGATTTTCGGTGTCTCTCTGTTTTCGTTGAAATAGAGAAAGGGCGACCACTTCTTTCTGACATAATAACTGATGGTCTTAGTGGATGATACTGGTCATTTAATATTTTAGTTATTTTATTTATACAAAATTTCTCGTATAAAAGATCTACATCGTCAACATCATTTATATAGCGTTTAATGAATTTTTTAATATTTGAAATTATTTTGTTCCTTTCCACTGCTAAGCAATTGCCTCCCCAAGCTGTTATACAAAATGACAAAACACTTTCAATTACTGCTCTATAAAATAATGTGCAGAGGGTTTTATCTATTCTAAACTGAGAGAGTTTTGATAAAAAATATGTACGTCTGCACATCTTATGCCTAATTATTTTCAAGTGTTCATCCCACTTGAGCCTGTCATCAATTGTTACACCAGGGTATTTGTAGTGAGGAACTCGCTGGACGAATTGGTCCTTTAATTTTAACGGTTCTATCGGTTCCTTCACTCTCCTAAAGTCAATCACTAGCTCCTTTGTCTTGCTTATGTTAAGCTCTAGGTGGTGGGCATCACACCAAGACACAAATCTATCAATTTCTTGCCTATAAGCCACTTCGTTGCCATTTGTATGAGGCCTTGAAGAGCGGTGTCATCTGCAAACTTTATTAAAGGGACACTCAGGTTTTGACTTCTACAGTCATTCGTGTATATTGTGAATAATACAGGGGACAATACACAACCTTGAGGAGCACCAGTATTTGTAGTTATACAGGAAGATATGTTTTGTCCTAATTGAACATATTGTGCTCTATCCGTAAGAAATTCGAGCACCCAAGCAATGGTTGGCTAAAAACAATAAAGAACTAGTGAAGTCAATTTTTTTCCATCTATATAAAAGATCCTGTTTTTTTTCTATACTTCCTACCTCTTCTACGATATTCTGACTGAAGGCCCCATCCACAGTGGCTTCAATGGAGGATATATGGCCTGTCTCTGGTGCATTCTGGGTAGGCTGGGGTACGAGAGGACCTGGAGGATGATGGGAAGGAGAAAACCATAGAATAACAGTTCAGAGTGCAATTGGATAGGAGAATAAAGTCTAGGATAGGAGAATAAAGTCTAGGATAAGAGAATAAAGTCAAATTTTTACTTTAACATGACATGGGCGAAAGTGTGTCAGGTCAAAAAAGCCTGAAATCCAATTCTTCGTACAATCGTTCAAAAACGATAATTAGTGCTAAATCTGATAATGCGCAATTAAACCTCCTTTTTCTTCTCTCAGCTTACCCGCATTTTGCAGGGTTACCATAATGAATCCCACATCTCCAGGCATCTCGGTTCATAGCATCATCTTCCTCCAGGCCCAATTTTTTCATATCGCCCTTTACCCTATCCAACCATCTCGTCTTTAGGTGTGGCCATAATGAATCCCACATCTCCATGCATCTCAGTTCATAGAATCATCTTCCTCCAGGCCCAGTTCTTTCATATCGCCCTTTACCCTATCCAACCATCTCGTCTTTAGGCGTCCCTTTTTCTTCTTACCACATATTGTAAGTCCAATACTTTTCTTCCCACGTACTCCCTCTCTCGTCTCTTTACATGTACGAAACATTTCAATCTATCTTCTCTCATCTTTATTGATACATTCTTCACTTCAGTCAACCTTCTAATTCGTTCATTTCTCACTTTATCTTTTCCTATCCAGCCAAGTGACCATCTCAACATCCTCATTTCTGCCGCATCAACTTCTTTATCTTGTTTCTTTGTTGTAGCTGCTGTCTCTAGTCCATATAGCATTGCTGGTCTTACAACGTTGTATATATTTCCCCTTCAGCTTTGTGGAAATTTGTTTGTCACACACAACTCCAGTTACCTTCCACCAATTATTCAAGCATGCCTGTATCCTCTTCTTAACCTCCATCTCATGGGTAATTAGACCATACTGGCAAAATTATGATCAATATTCAAATGAATAAACTTTCCCTTTGTAGACTAAATAAAATAGTATTGACTAACATAATCCATGTATAAATCTGATTTGACCCAGCCAGATAATATTATATTGAATTCTCTATATGAAATGAAACAGATTAAAGTATTTAGGTACACTAAAAGTGTGAATGCTTGTTAAAAATGCTTAAATAGCAGAAATATAATCATGCTTACGATCTTCAGCAAAATGCTTACAAAGAACAAAAATACATAAGAATATTCATACTTTATATTAGGTTGGCACCAGTTTTAACAGGCATTGAGCTGCATTGGTTCCCTATAAGAGTGATTTATCATTCGTTGTGCGAGGCCCTGGCCTCTGCATTAGTGTTAGAAAAGGCAAAGAAACAGTTGATTGTTTCATCCCTTCATTATGAAACATGCAGCAATCTTTAGCAATCTACATTTTCCTGCGTCCTCTTAATCAATGACCTTTCTCTCTCCCCCGTGACCCCCTATGGGTTTTGTCACGTTGACATTGTGACCTCCCATGATCTTTCTCTCTCCCTCACCTTTGACCCGTGTTATCTGTTGACCCCCTATGGGTTTTGTCACGTTGACATTGTGACCTCCCATGATCTTTCTCTCTCCCTCACCTTTGACCCGTGTTATCTGTTGACCCCCTATGGGTTTTGTCACGTTGACATTGTGACTTCCCATGATCTTTCTCTCTCCCTCACCTTTGACCCGTGTTATCTGTTGACCCCCTATGGGTTTTGTCACGTTGACATTGTGACCTCCCATGATCTTTCTCTCTCCCTCACCTTTGACCCGTGTTATCTGTTGACCCCCTATGGGTTTTGTCACGTTGACATTGTGACCTCCCATGATCTTTCTCTCTCCCTCACCTTTGACCCGTGTTATCTGTTGACCCCCTATGGGTTTTGTCACGTTGACATTGTGACCTCCCATGATCTTTCTCTCTCCCTCACCTTTGACCCGTGTTATCTGTTGACCTCCTATGGGTTTTGTCACGTTGATATTGTGACCTCCCATGATCTTTCTCTCTCCCTCACCTTTGACCCGTGTTATCTGTTGACCCCCTATGGGTTTTGTCACATTGACATTGTGACCTCCCATGATCAGGGGTGAGAATGACTGGTCACAAAAAAGGAGGAAATTTTTCATCGTGAAGAAAATGACCCATCCATGCAACCATAACCTATAAATTTGAATTTTACTAAAATTCACTGAGATGCGATCCAAAATTTGTCTCTCAGCAATTTCTAACAAGACTCGGTCGAATTTCAAAAGTTGAAAAGTGTAATTACACCATTTGGTGGTTGTAGTAAGGATGATGATGTAGTGGTGGTTGTAGTAGTAGTAGTGGTCGTATGGATGATTGTGTGGTGGTGGTGGTGGTGGTTGTAGTATCTGTGGTAGGAATAATGATGTGGTGGTAGTTGTAGTGGTGGTAGGGATGATGTTGTGCTGTCTGTAGTGGTAGTGGTGGTATGGATGATGATGTGGTGGTGGTTGTAGTTGTAGTAGAAGTGGTGGTAGGGATGATGTGTTATTTGTAGTAGTAGTGGTGCTAGGGATGATGGTGTGGTGGTGGTGGGTGGGGGACTTCTCTACCAGAATAATTTATGTATTGACCTTATGAATTCTATATTTTAAAATAGAAGAAATAAAAAGAAAGGCAAAGGGAAAGAGGAAAAAAATAGAGAAGAGAGAGAGAGAGAGATAGAGAGAGGAAGAGAGAAAGAGAGAGAGAGAGAGAGAGAGAGAGAGAGAGAGAGAGAGAGAGAGAGAGAGAGAGAGAGAGAGAGAGAGAGAGATTAAAAAGGCAACAGGTACCGACAACAGAGAAAAAAAATCCAGACCCATTTGTCTCTCCCCTTCTCCTTCAACCATCAACTAGCTAATAAAAGAACACCACTGGTCGTCTGTGTAAACTGTGACATCTGGTGCCATTCTGTCTCGCCCGACGTCATAAAAACGGGACCGTCACCAAATTTCACGAGACTGAACACAGGTGTCAAAATATGACATAAGACATAATGGTGATTTTGTGGGTTTGAGGAAAATGTTTGACATGGCATATTTCTGAGAAATTCTCACAATAACTGTTTATTAATCCAAAACAAATTTGAAAAAGGAGGAAATGTGATAAGGATGGGCGGAGGCAAACTACCATTTAGGCGGAAATCCGCCTTAAGGCGGAAGATTCTCAGCCCTGCATGATCTTTCTCTCTCCCTCACCTTTGACCCGTGTTATCTGTTGACCCCCTATGGGTTTTGTCACGTTGACATTGTGACTTCCCATGATCTTTCTCTCTCCCTCACCTTTGACCCGTGTTATCTGTTGACCCCCTATGGGTTTTGTCACGTTGACATTGTGACCTCCCATGATCTTTCTCTCTCCCTCACCTTTGACCCGTGTTATCTGTTGACCCCCTATGGGTTTTGTCACGTTGACATTGTGACTTCCCATGATCTTTCTCTCTCCCTCACCTTTGACCCGTGTTATCTGTTGACCCCCTATGGGTTTTGTCACGTTGACATTGTGACTTCCCATGATCTTTCTCCCTCCCTCACCTTTGACCCGTGTTATCTGTTGACCCCCTATGGGTTTTGTCACGTTGACATTGTGACCTCCCATGATCTTTCTCTCTCCCTCACCTTTGACCCGTGTTATCTGTTGACCCCCTATGGGTTTTGTCACGTTGACATTGTGACCTCCCATGATCTTTCTCCCTCCCTCACCTTTGACCCGTGTTATCTGTTGACCCCCTATGGGTTTTGTCACGTTGACATTGTGACCTCCCATGATCTTTCTCCCTCCCTCACCTTTGACCCGTGTTATCTGTTGACCCCCTATGGGTTTTGTCACGTTGACATTGTGACCTCCCATGATCTTTCTCTCTCCCTCACCTTTGACCCGTGTTATCTGTTGACCCCCTATGGGTTTTGTCACGTTGACATTGTGACCTCCCATGATCTTTCTCTCTCCCTCACCTTTGACCCGTGTTATCTGTTGACCCCCTATGGGTTTTGTCACGTTGACATTGTGACCTCCCATGATCTTTCTCCCTCCCTCACCTTTGACCCGTGTTATCTGTTGACCCCCTATGGGTTTTGTCACGTTGACATTGTGACTTCCCATGATCTTTCTCCCTCCCTCACCTTTGACCTGTGTTATCTGTTGACCTCCTATGGGTTTTGTCACATTGACATTGTGACCTCCCACGACCCCAACTCCAGATAGAGGAGGTGCTGGTCTGACCGTGGAGTTTGAAATATTGTTATTGTTGTTAATGATGGACAGGGGTGTCCCAGGCTTGATCCCCACTGATGCCCCCATGCCAAACACGGAGGACATTGGCCGTTGTTGCTGCTGTAGATCTGGCGAGGATGTTGTTTGTTGAGTTGTCTTGGTCAATCCTGTGTGGAACAGAAAAAAAATAATTTTATTTTAAAAATTGAGCATTTATAGATTACAATATCCACAAAACATGCTCAAAAAGCTTTAAAAGGGGTCCCTGGACAAAAGCAACATGCAAATTTGTTTTTGTTTGTTTTTAAGGGTTTTACGGCGCTTGCAACACATTAAGGTCATATCAGCGCCAGTAAAAAGGAAGAAAATGGGATAGTAAAAAGTTCTAGAATTACAATAAAGCATCCAAGAAAAGGGAAGACAAAGGGGAATATTGGTTCAAATAAGAAACAGGTGTAGATTCCAAGAGTACACTATCAAAGTACTTAGTTTGAGATCACTAAAAGTCTCATCCAGACACAAGCACAGGTCCCCGCTAAGAGGAACACACTCAAATGTTTTACAAATCATATATAATATAAAGAAAGCATAATACAGTGCATAACAGAGAGATGATTTACAATGAAAAAAATATCATCTCCCAAAACTAACTATACAATCGACTGTTTCCCTCTCAGCCAGGGATCTGGCCAGGACCAGGACAAAACCAAGTAATCTCATTCCAAGACAAAGACAGAAAGCATGTTGGAAAACAGATATAAGGGGATAAAAGACACAGTATGTACCCCCCTGCCCACTATGGGAGGTCAGGAACCCTGCCCAGAACATGCAAATTTCTTTTCTTACAGAGACAAAGCTGGTAACAGCCAAGTACTCCTTTTATATATGAGTTTGGTGAGAAAATGTGAGTAAAGAGCCTTTTCCAACAACTATGCACTGTCTAGAGCGGGACTCGAACCCAGGACCCTCCGATCCGAAGGTGAGACCATATAGCAGCACTATCATCAAGATAGAAGAGAACTGTCTCCCAACTGACAGCCCTAATCACTGTGTATTCAACAAAATCTTCCATCATCATCAAAAATATACAGATAAGAACTGGAGGAAGTAATACTCTTTTCTTTTTTTTTTAAATTGTTCACCAAATCTTTTTCTATTCAATATTTTTTTCTCTCTCTCATTGTTATCTTAGACCTGCCTATTGGAAAAGATAAAAATTCGTAAATTTTGGGAGATAAAAATAATAGTTGCTAAATTTAACTTTCAAAATGATCAATTTGCCCTCACTTCAACATCCTTCATTTTCAATATGTTTTAATGACTAAGAGATGCTCATGAAGTTCTGACATTGGAGCCAAAATTTCATAATTTCTATGAATTTTCCGTAGTATTAATAGGCAGTTCTGTTATCTGCTTGTTTTGTCTGTGGTAAGACAAAGGCAAAAGGCCCACACATGGTATATTTGTGTAATATTTTACTTTATCTGCTTGTTTTGTCTGTGGTAAGACAAAGGCAAAAGGCCCACACATGGTATATTTGTGTAATATTTTACTTTATCTGCTTGTTTTGTCTGTGGTAAGACAAAGGCAAAAGGCCCACACATGGTATATTTGTGTAATATTTTACTTTATCTGCTTGTTTTGTCTGTGGTAAGACAAAGGCAAAAGGCCCACACATGGTATATTTGTGTAATATTTTACTTTATCTGCTTGTTTTGTCTGTGGTAAGACAAAGGCAAAAGGCCCACACATGGTATATTTGTGTAATATTTTACTTTATCTGCTTGTTTTGTCTGTGGTAAGACAAAGGCAAAAGGCCCACACATGGTATATTTGTGTAATATTTTACTTTATCTGCTTGTTTTGTCTGTGGTAAGACAAAGGCAAAAGGCCCACACATGGTATATTTGTGTAATATTTTACTTTATCTGCTTGTTTTGTCTGTGGTAAGACAAAGGCAAAAGGCCCACACATGGTATATTTGTGTAATATTTTACTTTATCTGCTTGTTTTGTCTGTGGTAAGACAAAGGCAAAAGGCCCACACATGGTATATTTGTGTAATATTTTACTTTATCTGCTTGTTTTGTCTGTGGTAAGACAAAGGCAAAAGGCCCACACATGGTATATTTGTGTAATATTTTACTTTATCTGCTTGTTTTGTCTGTGGTAAGACAAAGGCAAAAGGCCCACACATGGTATATTTGTGTAATATTTTACTTTATCTGCTTGTTTTGTCTGTGGTAAGACAAAGGCAAAAGGCCCACACATGGTATATTTGTGTAATATTTTACTTTATCTGCTTCGCCTGACGAAAATGAAAGGCTGACACATCATATACTTGGGTACACGAAAGGCAGAATGAATCATCATATACTTTTGAAATGTTTCACTTGATGGCAATATTCACTCCTTCCTATTCCACATTTCGAATGCCTCTAAAGGGTATCAGGCAAATTGTTACTGTTGTTACTGTCTCTAATTGAAATACACTCTAAAATCAATCAAATCATCACCACCACCACCAGCAAAAATAAGACTCGCCAATGTTTTTGAAACTAGGATATCAAGAAGATGATGATGTTTGATGACGATGATGATGATGATGATAATGATGATTAAAATTGGGAAAATGCGAAAATGAATTCAGAAATGAGAACAAATGTCAGGAATTTCCCCGATCAATTAAGGAGAGTTTGTAAATCTGAACTATAAAGAAAAGCAGTTTACACATACTAACAATAAAATGACACCAACAACACCGGCACCAAAACAACAACACCAGCATCAACACAACAACAATGACAAAAAAACTACAGTCTTCAAATATTTACAAAAAAAACAACAAACCCCAAACACAGCAAACTATAAACAAAAAAAAACAACAAACCAACACAACTAAACAATAACAAGCAGCCAACACACACTGTATACAAACACACAAAAAAAAACAACAAACCCAACACCAACTAAACAATAACAAGCAGCCAACACACACTGTATACAAACACACAAAAAAACAACAAACCCAACACCAACTAAACAATAACAAGCAGCCAACACACACTGTATACAAACACAAACACACACACATACCGTCTAATTTTGGTGTTAGTTGCTGTGGATCTGAAGTCTTCAGCTGGAAAATACCGGGAGATGTGGAGGCTGGTTTACCGGGTGGGGGCGTGGCCTGTTGTTGAGTAGGGGGTGTGGCTTGTCTAGGGGCCATGAAAGGGGTGGAGCTTGGTTTGGAGACAGGTGTTGTTGATCCACTAAACAATGAGGGTCCCTAAAAAAATCCAGGAATGAGTTTTGATAGAAATGAATATTATAATAATAATAAAAATAATAATAATAATAATAATAATAATAATAATAATAATAATAATAATAATAATAATAATAATACTAATAATAATAATAACAATACTAATAATAATAATAATACTAATAATAATAATAATGCTAAAAATAATAACAATAATAATAATAATAACAATAATAATAAAAATAACAATAATAATAACAACAACAGCAATAATAATAATAATAATAATAATAATAATAATAATAATAATAATAATAATAATAATAATAATAATAATAATAATAATAATAATAATAATAATAATACAGTTCAATCCATTTAATTGCACTCTGCTTATATGCTACAAATTGGAATTTTTTCGATATTAAAACTCCACTTAATCGCACACCATCTCCACTTGATTGCCATATGAAATCAACGATGCTGTTCCCATTTCACGCGACTTTCGGGCTGAAGCATTCGATCGATTCCTTGACAAAGGACAACAAAGTACCCATCAGAGGTGAACTGACATAGAAAGAGCTACAGTTCAGCCACACAGAATACAATGCCTGTATAATGGAGATGATTAAGAGTCATCGGATAGTGACAAACCACCCCTGACAAACACTGAAAAACTTGACACGGTGGACAAACTACGTTCTTTCATCCAAGAAGAATGCTTGACAGATGATCTACCAACATTGGTGAGTTTGGAGTCAAGGCTTCATAAACCGCTTGGACAGATGATCTACCAACATTGGTGAGTTTGGAGACAAGGCTTCATAAACCGCTTGGACAGATGATCTACCAACATTGGTGAGTTTGGAGACAAGGCTTCATAAACCGCTTGGACAGATGATCTACCAACATTGGTGAGTTTGGAGACAAGGCTTCATAAACCGCTTGGACAGATGATCTACCAACATTGGTGAGTTTGGAGACAAGGCTTCATAAACCGCTTGGACAGATGATCTACCAACATTGGTGAGTTTGGAGACAAGGCTTCATAAACAGCTTGGACAGATGATCTACCAACATTGGTGAGTTTGGAGACAAGGCTTCATAAACCGCTTGGACAGATGATCTACCAACATTGGTGAGTTTGGAGACAAGGCTTCATAAACAGCTTGGACAGATGATCTACCAACATTGGTGAGTTTGGAGACAAGGCTTCATAAACCGCTTGGACAGATGATCTACCAACATTGGTGAGTTTGGAGACAAGGCTTCATCAACCGCTTGGACAGATGATCTACCAACATTGGTGAGTTTGGAGACAAGGCTTCATAAACCGCTTGGACAGAATAGAAAACAATCAACGCATCACGGTTACTATTCTTACAAACAATAATGTCACATTTGTGTTGTTGATAAAACATGAAAAAGAAAAGAAAAAAATGGAAAAAAAGAAATGAAATAACAAACTATTCTTAAATCTTAAGAGTTTCTGTCGGCTTGGGACCTGTTGTAGTGATAGTAAACTGTCCAAAATCTAATGATGTAAACGAATAGAACAGCTTGATTGAAAAAAGGCTTGGGACCTGTTGTAGCGATAGTAAACTGTTCAAAATCTAATGATGTAAACAAATAGAACAGTTGATTGAAAAAAGGCTTGGGACCTGTTGTTGTGATAGTAAACTGTCCAAAATCTAATGATGTAAACAAATAGAACAGCTTGATTGAAAAAAGGCTTGGGACCTGTTGTAGTGATAGAAAACTGTCCAAAATCTAATGATGTAAACAAATAGAACAGCTTGATTGAAAAAAGGCTTGGGACCTGTTGTAGTGATAGTAAACTGTCCAAAATCTAATGATGTAAACAAATAGAACAGCTTGATTGAAAAAAGGCTTGGGACCTGTTGTAGTGATAGTAAACTGTCCAAAATCTAATGATGTAAACAAATAGAACAGCTTGAAAAAAGGCTTGGGACCTGTTGTAGTGATAGTAAACTGTTCAAAATCTAATGATGTAAACAAATAGAACAGTTGATTGAAAAAAGGCTTGGGACCTGTTGTAGTGATAGAAAACTGTCCAAAATCTAATGATGTAAACAAATAGAACAGTTGATTGAAAAAAGGCTTGGGACCTGTTGTTGTGATAGTAAACTGTCCAAAATCTAATGATGGAAACAAATAGAACAGCTTGATTGAAAAAAGGCTTGGGACCTGTTGTAGTGATAGAAAACTGTCCAAAATCTAATGATGGAAACGAATAGAACAGCTTGAAAAAAGAGCAAAATACCACAAATCACAGAATGTATTGGGCTCTAAACCCTTCTTCAGCCAATAACAAAAACAAGACATTTGAAAATGGTAAGACATTTCAAGACCGAATTCCAAGCCCACAAGATTTGTCACATCCTTCTCTGCTGTCTGAGTCTGTATAGACCAAATTCCAAGCCCACAAGATTTGTCACATCCTTCTCTGCTGTCTGTATGGATTTCATGGGATGGATTACTGTTTTGGTTATTGGCTGAAAAAGGGTTTTGAGCCCAAAACATTCAATATGTGCAGCTAGTGGTTTAGTGGTATGACACCTGCTTTTGGATTGAAAGGTCCTGGGTTCGAGTCTCACTCGCCGCATAGTTGAGTCCTTGTAAAAGGACACATTTACTCACATTCTCTTACCATACTCGGGTGTAAAATGAGTACCTGACTATTAACAGCGTTGTCTCTGTCAGAAAAAAAAATGTAATATCACATAACAGTTCCTTTGTAAAGCGCTTTGAGCACATTTAGTGGATATAGCGCTATTGAAAAGCTCAGTTTATTTTGGGTTTTTTTTCTCCTTTTTTTTTTTGTTATTGGCGGAAAAAGGGTTGAGAGCCTAAAACCTTCCATATTTGGTATTTTGTTATTTTTTGAAGCTGTTTTATTCATTTATTTATATGACTTTTGATACAACAGCTCATGGCTTAATAGTTGTTGACTACAGACCGGTGTTGAAGTCTGGCTAAAGTTGAATCCTGCTGAAGTAGAACTGGGTGTGGTGGATTGGTTGGATGGGGGGATGCTGGCAAAGGCTGAACTTTGACCTGTGGAGATGATGGAAAATGTAGTCCTTCAGAGCCATACAGGACCAATGAGGCTGGAGTTTTAGGTTTACTGTTTTTCATTACTGTCTGATCTCCAGCTGAACAACAAATGTACTATTATCATTACTGTCTGATCTACAGCTAAACAACAAATGTACTATTATCATTACTGTCTGATCTACAGTTAAACAACAAATGTACTATTATCATTACTGTCTGATCTACAGCTAAACAACAAATGTACTATTATCATTACTGTCTGATCTACAGTTAAACAACAAATGTACTATTATCATTACAGTCTGATCTACAGCTAAACAACAAATGTACTATTATCATTACTGTCTGATCTACAGCTAAACAACAAATGTACTATTATCATTACAGTCTGATCTACAGTTAAACAACAAATGTACTATTATCATTACAGTCTGATCTACAGTTAAACAACAAATGTACTATTATCATTACAGTCTGATCTACAGCTAAACAACAAATGTACTATTATCATTACAGTCTGATCTACAGCTAAACAACAAATGTACTATTATCATTACTGTCTGATCTACAGCTAAACAACAAATGTACTATTATCATTACTGTCTGATCTACAGCTAAACAACAAATGTACTATTATCATTACTGTCGGATCTACAGCTAAACAACAAATGTACTATTATCATTACAGTCTGACTACAGTTAAACAACAAATGTACTATTATCATTACAGTCTGATCTACAGCTAAACAACAAATGTACTATTATCATTACAGTCTGATCTACAGCTAAACAACAAATGTACTATTATCATTACAGTCTGATCTACAGCTAAACAACAAATGTACTATTATCATTACTGTCTGATCTACAGTTAAACAACAAATGTACTATTATCATTACTGTCTGATCTACAGCTAAACAACAAATGTACTATTATCATTACAGTCTGATCTACAGCTAAACAACAAATGTACTATTATCATTACTGTCTGATCTACAGCTAAACAACAAATGTACTATTATCATTACTGTCTGATCTACAGCTAAACAACAAATGTACTATTATCATTACTGTCGGATCTACAGCTAAACAACAAATGTACTATTATCATTACAGTCTGATCTACAGTTAAACAACAAATGTACTATTATCATTACAGTCTGATCTACAGCTAAACAACAAATGTACTATTATCATTACTGTCTGATCTACAGCTAAACAACAAATGTACTATTATCATTACAGTCTGATCTACAGCTAAACAACAAATGTACTATTATCATTACAGTCGGATCTACAGCTAAACAACAAATGTACTATTATCATTACAGTCTGATCTACAGCTAAACAACAAATGTACTATTATCATTACAGTCTGATCTACAGCTAAACAACAAATGTACTATTATCATTACTGTCTGATCTACAGCTAAACAACAAATGTACTATTATCATTACTGTCGGATCTACAGCTAAACAACAAATGTACTATTATCATTACTGTCTGATCTACAGCTAAACAACAAATGTACTATTATCATTACTGTCGGATCTACAGTTAAACAACAAATGTACTATTATCATTACTGTCTGATCTACAGCTAAACAACAAATGTACTATTATCATTACTGTCTGATCTACAGCTAAACAACAAATGTACTATTATCATTACTGTCTGATCTACAGCTAAACAACAAATGTACTATTATCATTACTGTCTGATCTACAGCTAAACAACAAATGTACTATTATCATTACTGTCGGATCTACAGCTAAACAACAAATGTACTATTATCATTACAGTCTGATCTACAGTTAAACAACAAATGTACTATTATCATTACAGTCTGATCTACAGCTAAACAACAAATGTACTATTATCATTACAGTCTGATCTACAGCTAAACAACAAATGTACTATTATCATTACAGTCTGATCTACAGCTAAACAACAAATGTACTATTATCATTACTGTCTGATCTACAGTTAAACAACAAATGTACTATTATCATTACTGTCTGATCTACAGCTAAACAACAAATGTACTATTATCATTACAGTCTGATCTACAGCTAAACAACAAATGTACTATTATCATTACTGTCTGATCTACAGCTAAACAACAAATGTACTATTATCATTACTGTCTGATCTACAGCTAAACAACAAATGTACTATTATCATTACTGTCGGATCTACAGCTAAACAACAAATGTACTATTATCATTACAGTCTGATCTACAGTTAAACAACAAATGTACTATTATCATTACAGTCTGATCTACAGCTAAACAACAAATGTACTATTATCATTACTGTCTGATCTACAGCTAAACAACAAATGTACTATTATCATTACAGTCTGATCTACAGCTAAACAACAAATGTACTATTATCATTACAGTCGGATCTACAGCTAAACAACAAATGTACTATTATCTTACGTTATCTAAACATTTATCATACGTCTGATCTACAGCTAAACAACAAATGTACTATTATCATTACTGTCGGATCTACAGCTAAACAACAAATGTACTATTATCATTACTGTCGGATCTACAGCTAAACAACAAATGTACTATTATCATTACTGTCTGATCTACAGCTAAACAACAAATGTACTATTATCATTACTGTCGGATCTACAGTTAAACAACATCCTTATTCATCTGACTCTCCTCACCTAATTTAAAGAAGGCACCTCCTTCCCCTCCTCACCTGCTTTAGTGGAGGCCCCCCTTCCCCTCAACTGCTTTAAAGAAGGCACCCCCTTCCCCTCCTCACCTGCTTTAAAGAAGGCACCCCTTCCCCTCCTCACCTGCTTTAGTGAAGGCACCCCCTTCCCCTCCTCACCTGCTTTAAAGGCACCCCCTTCCCCTCCTCATCTGCTTTAAAGAAGGCACCCCTTCCCATCCTCACCTGCTTTAGTGGAGGCACCCCCTTCCCCTCCTCATCTGCTTTAAAGAAGGCACCCCTTCCCATCCTCACCTGCTTTAGTGGAGGCACCCCCTTCCCCTCCTCACCTGCTTTAGTGGAGGCACCCCCTTCCCCTCCTCACCTGCTTTAAAGGCACCCCCTTCCCCTCCTCATCTGCCTTAAAGAAGGCACCCCTTCCCATCCTCACCTGCTTTAGTGGAGGCACCCCCTTCCCCTCCTCACCTGCTTTAAAGAAGGCACCCCGTCCCATCCTCACCTGCTTTAAAGAAGGCACCCCTTCCCCTCCTCACCTGCTTTAAAGAAGGCACCTTTTCCCATCCTCACCTGCTTTAGTGGAGGCACCCCCTTCCCCTCCTCACCTGCTTTAAAGAAGACACCCCTTCCCCTCCTCACCTGCTTTAGTGGAGGCATCCCTCTCTCCTCCTCCCCCAAAGCTGAAGGAGAACGTTGAGCTGATGGGTTGACCTTGACCCAATTGTGACTGGGACGCATTGACCCCAGATGGCACAGACAGCAAACCTGGTTTCTGATTGGATGACGATGTTTGCAGTGGAGAGGTGAAAGATGCAGCTCCATCCACAGCTTTTCCAAATTGGAAAGTGGACGCAGCTGGCATTGGTGCTCCAGAGGCAGGGGCAGGTTTGCTCCCTGACTGAGAGGAAGCTCCAAAGATGTTGAAGATATTCCTTTGCCCCTCTGCTGTGGGAGCCTGTGTCGCTGCAGAAGCCAAGATGGAGGTAGATGTTGCTGCTGCTGTTGTTGGTAACAATGATGATGTTGGTGTTGCAGCAGCAGCAGGGGATAAATTTGGTTTAGGTAGTTGTGATGGATTATTTGGAGTAGAACTGGTAGTGGTGGCACCCAGCAAACCTGGAACTAAATATACATTTAGAAAAGTGAGTGGAGCAGGCACTTCTATTGATAATAACAACACATGAAATAAGTTGAAAAGTTCCGGGAGACAATACAGAAAAAAACAAACTTTGCGGCGATAAGGATTCGAACCCACAATCTGACTGTAACAACTTAGCTAGCCATGAGAAGGCCGCTTTACAATCGATGACATGGATAGTAAAGCGGCCCTCTCGTGGCCAGGCGGAGTTGCCGTAACAATAGGGTCGTGGATTTGAATCCTCATCGCCGCAAAATTTTTATTCTCCATTGTCTTCGGGCACTTTTCAGCTCATTCCATTTTTTCTTATTATCTGGAAGTGAATAAATCAACGACCATTGAGGAAATCCAGTAATAAACAGAACCTGGCACATACAACAAAGATAAAATCTTGATTATTTCTCATTTTCTCAGGGTTTTAAATTTACAACACTTTTGGGTCATATCAGTGCCAGTAAAAAGGAAAAAAAATGGGATTGTCAAAGAATTCTAGATTTACAATTAAAAACATCCGTTTAGTAGTTCTGGCATGACCTCCAGCTCTTCAAGTATGCTGTTATTCATTCTAAGTGTAAGACAAGGCTGCATTCGGTCGTTGACACAAAAGAACTGAGATGCAAAAAGGATTTAGAATGTCTGAGATCCACCACGGCAGACCGTCATCCGTGAAAAAAACTCACTCAACAAATGAGAGAAGCTGCCAAAGCATCCCAGTCTGAAGATTCGGGGGCCATCGGCAATATGTAAAGTTTGCTTTCAAACCATTTCCACACCCCCCCCCCCCCCAATTCAGGGAATGTCACTTACCTCCCTTCCTTGCTTGACCCGGGTTCAATCCCTGTGGGGGGCTGGTGATCTGCCCAGCCTCTTTATGAGAGTAATGGAGGTGGTAGGCCAGCAGCAGACCGTCCGTTGACAACAGAAACATGACAGGACATGCTGGGAAAGTCTTGGTTTCACCTGGTAATTTGATAACAAAAGGGAACACAAGTGTGATGTAAAAAGATGGTTCCTATTTCATTGGAAGTGTAAAACCACTCTACTAGAGGATTGGATACACACTTTGTATAATTGATCTTCTGGTTTCAGAGTGATGGCGTTTTATTTTCTAGTCTAAATATTTTCTGGTCGTCAATAAGATAATTCATCCTTGCTATTTTACATCCGATAATCCTAAGAATGTGCCTAAATATCCTGCAACTAAGATAGTTATGCCACCTTATGATTCAATATGTAACCTATTCATTATCAGTCCTCTGAAGTTCTGATTACACACTTACCACAATCCATCACTTTTGACTGCAAAGCTTTATCAATAGATATTTCCTCTCAAAATTATCACCAACTTGGCCATCAAACATATAGAGGGAAAATCTATCACAACTAGCAACACAATCAGGTGTGTCAGGGAATGGAAAGGGAGAGCAATTCATTTTCCAACTTAACTTCTTTTTCCCTTTTGTCAAACATATTATTTTGTCTCCATCTCTTTCTTACCCCCTACCCCCTTTCTTATCATTATCATTATTTTTTAAAATCAGAATTTTAGAGACAATGGCAGAAATGAACAGAGAAAATCTGAATGATTCAAAAGCCAAAAGTGGAAGGGTTGGCTGATGTGTGTAAACAAAACTGCCTGCAATTGCGAATAATTTGTAGAAATATAAATTTTTGCCTCCAATTTCAGAAGTACATGAGCATCTCTAAGTCATCAAAAACTATTAAAAATGAAAGTTGATTCCAGACTAGATAATTGTAAGGATTTTGAAGTGTTATTTAATCTTTTTGAGGGTAAATTGTTTAATCCTTTAGGCAACTTATAGCAATGAGAATTTTTTATCTCCAAAACCCTTAGTAATTCTTAGATTTTCAGTCAGGCAGGTGTGGCTGTAAACGACTTACTGAGCACAACGGGTTTGTGAGGAGAGTAGTCGACAGCCAGTCCTAAGGGAAAAGAATCACATTGGTCTCCTGTCAGAGGAAGTTCTGCTCGACAACTGTCCTCCAGATTCCAGTGTTCCCAGCTAGTCTGTGGAATGATGAGATCGACACCATTAAAGATCATTATCGTCATCATCATAGTAGTAGTAGAAGTAACAATAATAATGCAAATAATAATAATAATGCAAATAATAATAATAATAATGATAATAATAATAATAATAATAATAATAACAACAACATAGCAATGAAGATCGCATGGAAATCCTTGACCTTCGTTTCATCGCGAAGTCGCGCAAATTCAAGGCAAATTATGGGACAGGGCGATTTCGTATATATGCTATTTTTAAAAATTCATTACGACGCTTTTTATCACTAAATATGTCTGAAATTTGACGCACAATTAGTAAAGAGGTCATTTTAGATTATGTCAAGCGGCAAAACTCGTGCAATTACTAGAAGACATTAAAAGCAGATGTTTGCTCTTTTGAGTGAAATATTTCTAAAACTATCAAGGACAGAGATTTTGCCGTGAATAAGATTATATATGCACAATTCCACTATTCATGTTTCAAATTTCATCGGATTATGATAAGTACTTTTCACGTATTATCACAAAACATCAACCCAATTTGCCATTCGATGAGTGAGAAGAGGAGACAGCCATTTTTCCCCACCGTCGCTTGACACGCAATGTGATGTCAGTGAGGCAAGGCTTCCAGATGGCCAGACTTTCACCTGACCAAATTCGATTTAAAAAGTGGCTAAATAGAAACTTGCATGGTTTTCACTACTAAGAAGACTCACCCCCTTAAAAAACTAATTGAATTTGACAAACAAAAAATTGAAGAGACAAGGATAAATGACAATGAGACAAAAATAAAAAAATAAAATTTAATAAAAGAAATAAAATTCTATGTTTGGCCCATTTTGGCCACACGCGTGGCCATCTGGCACCTCTGCTATGAAAGTCTGAAGACCCACCTCTCTCACTTGTTTCCATTGTGTTACTTCATAGGGGTGCTAAGCTTGTTGTCTACCGCATTTTGTCTTACTAATCAGTTGATAATTCAACTTTTTAAGTCTTTGTTCCCTTTGAAATAGACTTGCCCAATTTCTCTTTTCCCCAAAGTAAATTAACACATACTCTCTCTCTCTCTCTCAGAAATAACATAAGTCATGGTCTCACTGACTATTCTGATTGATAATAATTTAGAAGGCATTTTTCACATCGTTTGGATGTGTTGTTAACACAAAATTACCTTTCGGAAATGTTTCAAATGATCAATATTATGTATATTGTTAACAACATTACGGTTGACGCTAGCCATACGGATCTTAAACTATTCAAGTTAGAGCTCTTCTGATGTCTTTGTGTTTTCTGAGAAATTTGCCCTAAAACTGCCAAATTTCAATATCATATTCCATGTATTAAGCGAGATACAGCCACAAACCAGAATAAAACGCAGAAAAAGCATCCGATATTTTCCGTATTTTTTTCTCTTTATGAGTCATCCAAATAAATGACATCTTTGAAACTGCATAACTATTTTATTTGTGAATGGATTTTAAAAATTCAAAAAGATTTTACTCAGTAGAGATAATAATAATAATAATAATAATAATAGGACTAATACCAAATGAACTAATAATGTGGAGCAACTCCCTATAAAAATAGTGGAGGCAAACTGATAGTTTAGGAAAAGATCTGAATTTTCAACCTAATTTTAAATGAATTGCAACTTTAACCCAAAAAAAAATTAAAAAAATTCCAACTTGTTTGGTTCTAAAAAAAAGTTTGGCAAGAAAATCTCATTCTGGCTCCTAAAAAAAATTGTCTTTATATACAGTTCCAGGGCAGGAGAGAAAATCTACTCAACTTTTAGGGGACCACATTGACCGACCCTTATCTGAGCACCAAACTCTAGTGAAAATATTTATTATGTTCCGTTCGGCAAGTGATTGGAATATAGACTGAATTATACTTAACACAATGAATTCTGCTAATAAATGGAAAATCTGCAACTTTGCAGATTAAATCTTATGATTTGTTACCTTGTTGTCCAAATTTTTTCCAACTAGTGTCACCTCTGTAGCTCGACTGGATGCCATCAATACAACCTCCCTGAGGAAGGAAAACAAAGCCAGAGGTCAATACAAACGTCATAAAATATGCATGAGTTAGGCAAGACAACGTCGTGTCTCATTCTCAAGCTCACATTTAATCAGTGCTGATGGGCACAACCAGTGGGAAAAGAGGATAGTTTTAAACAATTACCTACAAGTTCTATTTTTACTGCATTAACCCCCCCCCCCCCCCCATCTTTAGAGCAGTTGACAAGATGAATTATCACTAGAATTCTTGCTAACCTCTGATGAGTGGGAAACTGCACCTGTATGTCCCACAACATCAGCTCTCTCAATTATTTTTTTTGTAGGGAGGGGGTGGGTGGGGGAGAAATACCATCAGCCCTGTTTAATAATGTACATTTAAATAGCGTCAACATCTCAAGCAATTTGAGTTCTAGGCGCTTTACAGAAATGTCATTAGACAATCATTTTAGCTATTAGAATTAGACATATACATACAGCAATATTTAAAATGCTATCAACACATATATATATATACCAGTGCCGACACCCCAACTGAGGACAAGGTGTCAGTTTGACTGATTAAAGGTGTAATTTAGAAGGAAAAGCTGTAACTGTGAGTGATAAAAGGTGTAATTTAGAAGGAAAAACTGTAATTTAGAAGGAAAATGTGCAATTGTGATTGATAAAAAAGGTGTAATTGTACAAAACAAAGACATTACTTATAAACAAATATCACCACAATCATCTTCAATCGCTATTGGAAAATTCTTCTCCACAACAAATTTGGTGAAGGCTACTTCTGCCCAAATCACACTTCTGGATTAGGCTTTAGAAAACAAGATAAGCTGGAAGTGGATGATGAAAATGCAGCTTTCTTCCATTTTCAGCGAGACAAAATTTGGGATGAAGAAAACATTGCTTAAATAACCCACAGGAGCTTGGTGACGACAAAAAGGCCTAATGTGGAACAAAAAATCATAAATGCGTAATTTGATTTTAAAAGTGTAATACGTCTTTTAGGCGTACAGTGGATGCCCACAGCATACGATAGAGCACATCCTTACAGAATGCCAGGATGGGCCCAGCTGCACTGACCATGGCCTAAGAGTCTGCTCCCCAGATGCTATGGAGTGGGTTTGGTGTTGGAGCGAGAAGTTGTGATGAGACGTACAGATGGCAGCTCTGAAATGGCAAACCTAAAAATAAACAAACATCCTTTGTCTCCCTGGCAAGCATTGACGATGTGTTGCATAGTGGAAGGATGACTGGTCGGTCATTATACGAAAAATAGCAAAAGTTTTTACAGAAAGGACACGCTAAGTTTTTCTCTGCTGTCTATCTGGTTTTTAAGTTAAGTTTTTATGCTTTCATTGGAGGTTTTTTGTTTGTTGGCTGATGAAGGGTTTTGAGTCTGAAACGTTCCAGTTTGGTATTTTTGTTGTTTTTTAAAAGTTGTTATACTCAATTTTGTTGACTGATTTTTCCTTACCATTTTTGTATGTTGTGGAACAAATACTGGGCTTTTCTGTCCTCACTGCTGCTGAAGCAGACGTCATCAAAGTTGATGAACGTTGAATTATTCTCTTTCTGCAAAGTATTTGGAAAAAAAATATTACTACTTTTATTTCTTCTACTACTACAACTACTACTAAAACAACAACTACAACTTCCACTACTACTACTACAACTACTACTAAAACAACAACTACAACTTCCACTACCAGTGCTAGTAAAACAACTACAACAACTACTAAAACAACAACTACAACTACTAATACTACAACTACTAATACAACAAATATTGATTCTATTACTACTACTTTGTCTACTACAACTACTACTATTGCTACTCCTACCATGACTATTAATTCTTTTACTGCTACTACTACTGCAATATTGTAGAGAATCTCAGCGTGGTGTGGACGCGGCATCTTTTTCATAACTTTCAAACATATATGGATACAAAGACCAGCTTTTCCTCTACAAGACGCAATTATTTTTGTTTACATCATTAAGTGGTAAGTTTGTGTTTTGCTTATTTGAATAATCAAAGTTTTTGAATGAAAAAATATTAAAATTATAAGTTTAAGAAATATTCAAAAATTAAAAAAAAACAACCAACAGTTTTTACCAGTAAGTGTGAGGTATCCGAGAAAAGTAGATAAAATTATCTTTCATATTATATACATTTTTATTATTTTGATAGAGGGATTTAAGAGTAGAGGGTGTGTAAAGTAATCTCATTAATTGTTTTTATTACCAACAACAAGGAAAATATTTCAATGATATTTGAGAAACCCAATGATAAATCTAGAAAGTGATGATAAAAGACATTTAATTCACTTGATTTAATTGAATTTAAGCTGATAATTGTTCTTAAATTTACTTATTTATTTATTTAATTATTTGTTTTGTTCAGGTTATGGAGAGACACACAGAAGACGGTCATCACACCAGTGCAAATGAAATGTGTCAAATTTGTTGTGAAAGAGTACAGGGCCGTGCTGAGAGGATTAAAACACCATCGGCGTTATCAACAGTTGACTATAAATGTGAAAATCTGATATATTTCAACATTTCAATTTGCCAGAAATGCAGGTATTGATACCTTTCGAGTCTGTGAGAAAACTCTGATCAAGAAACAAGAACCAATACTTGATGAGGTGACTCTGATCCTAATCTTTCATTTGACCAGTCATGTGCCAAATGCAGTCTATATAGCACCCAAAGTAAGAGAGGCAGACCAGGAAAGAAAGATTCCACCGCTCAAGAAAAGAAATACGAGTAAAGGACATCCATATCTCTCAAAATAATGTCATGATAATTATTACCCTTTATGATTTTCTTAGTGGTTTTGATTGTCTTTAAATGAATGCCATTTTATAAAAAAATTTAATGGAATTCTTATCATCATTTGTTGATCCTGGAATAAATACAATTGCATTACATTTCTATTTTTCTGGTTTATATTAAACTTTCAATTAAGACAATGCTGTGATTGGGACGACTTAGAGTTATCCCTCTTGCTTTTTAACACCAATATAATTACGATTATATAATTAACGAAAACTCTGTTAATAAACGGTATTGTAGTATAAAAATTTTTTTGCTACACATTATAACTGCATTGCTACATTTGTTTGAAATTCAGAAAAAATCAATCAAAACAGCGAAACAAGTGTCTCTCTCTCTCTCTCATCATCTAGTATCAGTCAAGGACTGGCTAGATTTACCTGGCAAACTAAACTCAAAGTGATAAACGCCTGTGTACAACTCATTTCATTTCTTGTTATTATCAATTCACTACACCTTCTACCACCATCACTACCACCACCATTACTACGATGAAATATTATTTATGAAAATAGAAAATACAAAAAGTTGAGCTTTTATCTAGCGCAAGATCCACTAAACGTGCTCAAACTACATCACAAGGGATGTCCTTTATCTAGCGCAAGATCCACTAAACGTGCTCAAATTACATCACAAGGGATGTCCTTTATCTAGCGCAAGATCCACTAAACATGCTCAAATTACATCACAAGGGATGTCCTTTATCTAGCGCAAGATCCACTAAACGTGCTCAAATTACATCACAAGGGATGTCCTTTATCTAGCGCAAGATCCACTAAACGTGCTCAAATTACATCACAAGGGATTGGAGTAGTGTCTCCCAGTTTATCTAGCGCAAGATCCACTAAACGTGCTCAAATTACATCACAAGGGATGTCCTTTATCTAGCCAGCCAAAACGAATACCACTCTATACGAAATACAGGCTCAAATTACATCACAAGGGATGTCCTTTATCTAGCGCAAGATCCACTAAACGTGCTCAAATTACATCACAAGGGATGTCCTTTATCTAGCGCAAGATCCACTAAACGTGCTCAAATTACATCACAAGGGATGTCCTTTATCTAGCACAAGATCCACTAAACGTGCTCAAATTACATCACAAGGGATGTCCTTTATCTAGCGCAAGATCCACTAAACGTGCTCAAATTACATCACAAGGGGTCCCTAGCCACCGACAACATTTAAAATGTAGGACAAGTCATGATGCCTGTTAGGCGATGTTACAATTTTTTCGGACAGAGATAATATTATTAAAGGTTACATGTTCATTTTACACCCTAGTACGATGAGAGAATGTGAGTAAAGAGCCTTTTCCAAGGAGTCAACTATGTACCACTTAGGATGGGACTCGAACCCTGAACTTTCCAGTGAAAGGCCAGTGTCAAATGACAAGACAAGGATGTAGAGATTATTGAGTCATGGATCTGGTGGTTTAGTCATGTCTTTAGTTTTTATTGTCCGTTGTTGTTGGCAGGAGAGGACCCAAAACGTTCCTTCCGTGTTTGGTATTCATTCTGTTTGCAAGCTGTTCAATTGATTTTGGTTTATTCCATTTTGACAACTTACATTGGAGTTTGTCATGACAACCATGGGTTGATCTGAGTCTTGTGATTCCTGTGGTAGGTAGGCGGCCAGGACAGAGTAGGTGGACAGCCACAACACATCCACAACTATGGAATAATGTTGATAATGCATGACAATAATAGTAGTAGTAGTAGTAGTAGTAGTAGTAGTAGTAGTAGTAGTAGTATTAGTAGCAGTAGTAGTAGTAGTAGTAGTAGTAGTAGTAGTAGTAGTAGTAGTAGTAGTAGTAGTATAGTATAGTATAGTAGTATAGTAGTAGTATTAGTAGTAGTAGTAGTAGTAGTAGTAGTATAGTATTTAGTAAATATAGTAGTATAGTATAGTAGTAGTAGTAGTAGTAGTAAGTAGTAGCAATAGTAATAGTAATAAGAATAATAATAATAAGGATGATGATGATGATTATGATAACAATACTAATAGACCTGTAAATGCATTCTACAAAAATTAACTGAAAGTTTTTGACAAACAACAGACAAGTTTTTAAACATAAACAACAAACAATGCTCAAAACTGTTTCTACTAATAAGACTTTCCAAACAATAAACTGTACAAGCACTCCTAAAAGTAGACCATTTCACCCCTAATGGCATCAGCGATTGCACTGAAGAGGATGGTGTCGAGATCACTGCGTGGCATTTTCCCCTCTGAGCGGTATTTCAGTGCTAGATCAACTCGGCCCCATTAGTGGGGTCAGCCCATGGGTGGAACAGGTAGCGGTCAGGGGAAATCTGTGATGCCGCTGATGGTAATTAATAGCTGCAATATTTCATGGTATTGCTCAGTTGCTAACATGAATATGAAAATTGTTCCCTCACCACAAGCAAAGCAAGGGTTACTTTCATCATATGCCATGGTTGATAATAATGTATCCTCTTAAGGCTGATCATAAGAGAGGTGTCAATTTAGTGGTTTTTGAGCTATGAATGAAATTAATTTGTTGTAATTTGCATATTAATAATTTAATTCCCAGCGGCAGAAAATGATTGAAACAAGCATCATTATAAAGTAAAAATGATGATCTTGACACATGCCAAGTTTTGTTGTCCGGGCAGTAAAATCTTAAAATATATGAATTTTTTAATTGTAAAATTCTTATTTGGCACGACTTGGTGAGATCTTCATTTTCTCTCCCACAGTATTCCATGCCATGAATTATGTCCAAATATCAGTTTAGTAATAAAATATAAACCATTAGATGAAAATAATATTAAATATTATGTAGTTTTTGGGCACATTTGAAAGCCAACTTTTCAATGGCTTGATGATTTTTTCTATACTTAAATCCCTTATGATTCAAGTCAAAATTACATTTTTTATGAATATATACTATATGCCCTCATAATTTTAAATACTCTTTTGTCCACAGATATGTCCGTCTGTTTGAGCAAATCATTTAATTTAACCGTACCAGTACTTCGTGTTAGTTGTAATTGATGATTGATACTGCAATATTTGTAGTATGTCCAGTAACCTTGTTGGGCCTCAACAATTCGTGAAACCGCATGGCCGCTCTCAACCGTGCATTTTCCTGATCATCTGGCAGCCCTGACGATGGTGGTGGTTATAGTTCAGGAAAATGCACGGTTATAGTTCTTTCTACTGGGAAAAGTAAAAAACTAGCAAAAAATCAAGACACTTAAGAGCAACCAGGAATGGGATAAAACACCCCAAGTTTCCAGATAAAAGTGAGGGTTGGGAGGCCTGTATCTGTATCTGTATCAGTCAGTAGAGCAAATACTAAATCAAAAAGGTGAACAAGCACACTCACCGGCCTGTGGTTGGACAAAAACTGTTGGACACGCCCACTTCTTCTTCTCTGTCAAGGCGTGATCATATTGGGACAGAGTTCCATCCTTTTTACCAACCAACAGTTGCTTTCCCTTTGGACTCCAGGATACTGAAATATGAAAGAAAAAATTGTTAAAAGTTTCAATCAGAACCATGTAATCAAAACTATGTAATGTGTGTCGTAGAAGAGGAGAAACCTGCACTTGTAACCATGTAATCAAAACTATGTAATGTGTGTCGTAGAAGAGGAGAAACCTGCACTTGTAACCATGTAATCAAAACTATGTAATGGGTGTCGTAGAAGAGGAGAAACCTGCACTTGTAACCATGTAATCAAAACTATGTAATGTGTGACGTAGAAGAGGAGAAACCTGCACTTGTAACCTACTATGTTTTGCAAGACCTAAGCATATCCAAATTTATTATTTTTTTAAAGGCTGTGGGACGGGGAGGGGAACTTTAAACCATAACTATGGAAGTGCCAAACTAGGATTCATTATGCACAATCTCAATAATGACACTGATTGTCAATTTTCATAATGCACAATCTCAATAATGACACTGATTGTCAATTTTAGAGCACACGCTCTAGATGTATACTGTTCTATGCTGTGGATGCTATGTCCCATTTCATTAGTTGACATTTGATGAATGACGATAAAACTTACTGGATGTTGCTCCTACAGCCGAAGGCAAGGAGGCAATGACTATAGGACCATCCTTGACATCTACCAAGGTCATCCCACCATCTGACTGGCAGACGGCAAGCATGGAGTAGAGGGTTGGATTCCATGACAGGTCCACCATGGACACGCCGCTGATGGGAACTTTTCCAAATGGTTGATGGGAACTGGACTGGAAAGAGAATCAGAGGAAAACTCCTTTCAAAACGTGACTAAAGCTTATTATAATCAGTGACGATCATGGCACTTTGTACGTGACTAAAGCTTATTACAATCAGTGATGATCATGGCACTTTGTACGTGACTAAATCTTATTACAATCAGTGATGATCATGGCACTTTGTACGTGACTAAAGCTTATTACAATCAGTGATGATCATGGCACTTTGTACGTGACAAAAGCTTATTATAATCAGTGACGATCATGGCACTTTGTACGTGACTAAAGCTTATTACAATCAGTGATGATCATGGCACTTTGTACGTGACTAAATCTTATTACAATCAGTGATGATCATGGCACTTTGTACGTGACAAAAGCTTATTACAATCAGTGACGATCATGGCACTTTGTACGTGACTAAAGCTTATTACAATCAGTGACGATCATGGCACTTTGGCAAAAAGGAGGAAAATGTATCGGTCCATCTGGAAAACGCAAGCCGAAATGCAAAAATTACAAAAACAATATGATAGTTATGTAACATTATATAATATACTTCTTTTGAAAATATTTAATGAATTGTCCATTCCCGAAAATAATTTTAAAGACTCACAATATTAATCTACATCAAGAGAAGATAAATTTTGGCCCAAAAAGCTAGAAAGTATTTGTTTTTACTTTACAAAACACACAATACCTTGGTTACTGCAACCTAGTGGTTATGCAATTTATAAATTAAGACTCATGAATATCGAACAACTTGCAAAAGACGGTCTATCTTAACAGTGGAAAAGAGTAAATTTAAACTAATTTGAACAATTGCCTTCCGAGTCAATCATCACCCTTGCTTATTGTAATATTTATCTTTCTATGACAAGATGACTTCTAAAATCATAACGTGAAGATAGAAAAGTGGTTGAGAGATAAATAAGGGCAAGGGGGAGAGAGAGATGGTCAGTGTGTAGTTCGCCTAACCGGCAGCCGTGTTGTTATTTCTCTCCCGAATTGTGTGATTTTTATTTTATTTCTAAAACAAAAGTCTGGAATATTTTTATACAGTCGTTTTAATAAAGTTTTATTCTACATTGTGATATATATTTCTCGGAAATTCATAAGAGGATTTTTAGATAGATTAACATTTTAGTGGTGTAGATCCCATTGTTTGAAGTATTGTACTAGCCATTTATTGTTTACACTTACGTTAAGATTTTTAGTCACGATGTGCCATATCTATTTTTATCCTTATTACGACAACATTTATTTGAATGACACAGAATCGTCTTGGTATCACGGTAACAATAATAGCAGTAATAGCCAGCGGCTACGACCAAGTCGTGGTGGTGTGCGGAAACGAAGAAAAATAAATATTCAAATAGGTCACAGACCACCGCCCTTTCATACTAATAGAGCACTCAAAGTACATAACACACAACGGTGCCCAAGGTCTCTGATCAACATACCACTCAACGACACTCACAACAACATGCCAATAGTAAACGACACATCAACATATCAACAAAACATAATGACAACACCTGATCATTTTGATGAGATGCAGGACTTAAGTAAACATAATGAGAACGTGGCTTGTGAAAATAAGACAATAACAACAAAGGGGGGAAGAAGGGTCAATATGAGGCCAAATGAAATAAAAAGAATCAATCACCAAATCAACTCAAATCATAACACGCTTAAAATAGCAAACAGGCAAACTAACAGTGACCGTAATGGTGAACCGAGAAACATGTTGAGAACTATGACCATAAACTTTCAAAGTTTAATTCCAAAACTACCGGAATTATGGAAATTGATATCAGAAATAAAACCAGACATAATCATAGGTACGGAAACATGGCTACATTCCGAAATAAAGGACAGTGAAATATTTCCACCAGAGACATATTTCAACGTGTTCAGGAAAGACCGAGAAGATAGGTATGGTGGGGTGCTGGTTGCAACAACAACGAACCTCTCAGTAATAAAGCTTGACATTCAAACAAAATCAGAATCTGTGATCGTAAATATCAAAACAGAACAAGGCCTACTCACTGTGGGCGCTATGTATAGAACACCTTCAAACTCAACTATGGAACAAATGACTGAGATAACACGCTGTATTGATAGCCTAGACCCGAAAAATGTACTCTGGTTAAGCGGAGACCTGAACCTACCTGATATCAATTGGGAACAAGAAAAAATAATCAGTTACCAATATCCTTCATTTATAAACCAAGCATTTATTAACAAATTGTAAGATTTTGGCCTGAGTCAAATAAACAAAAATCCAACAAGGGGTACAAATATCCTCGACTTATTTATCACAAATCGACCAAATTTAATTGTCAAGTGTACAACCATTCCAGGCATTAGTGACCATGACATTCTCATCACGGAAAGCACTATCAAAGCAAACAAAATCACAAAAAAATCACACCCTATTACTATTTGGAAAAAGGCAAATATCGCCGAAATGCGGACAGAAACACGTCTTTTTAGTGAAAACATAATTAATCAACATCTAGAAAGCACTGAGGATGTTTGGACTGCCATCAACGACCACCTAAACAAAATGATGACCAAACATGTACCAACGAAGAAAAGCTCAAGGAAATTTTACCAACCATGGATAAACACCACCGTTTTTTTTTGTTTGTTTGTTGCTTTAGGTCTCTTCCAACACAATTGAGGTTATATGAGAGACCGCTGAAACAAAAAAACAAGCAATCTAACAAAAATAGTACAAATGTAAATCAAAATCATAACTAAAAGAATATCATAACTAAAATTATAAATAACCAAGAACAAACAGGCAGAAGATTTACAGAAAAAAAAAATATCCCCTGTCAAAAATAACAATCACAAACCAAAGAAGCAGGATAGGCTAGTAAAGAGAAGAAGAAACGACATCACTATCGGATCGTACACCCATGCGAACATCATAGGTATATGATTCAAGGGTGATGCTCCCATCCAACCACCCGCTAAACACCACCGTCAAACGATTATCTAGACGAAAACAAAAGGCATGGAGCAGAGCGAGAAAGTCCAACAGTAAGAAAGACTGGTACAATTATGCCCGACTGAAAAAAAAAACACAAAAAGAGAGTAGAAAGGCCTATCATAATCATGTTAAGGAACTTGTTAGTGAAGACTCAAACAAAAAGCTCTGGAAATTTATAAAAAGTAGGAGGCGCGATTCGGTTGGTATAGCGCCCCTTGAGCATGATCGTGTATTAACTCTGATGCAAAGGAAAAAGCAGACATACTTAATAACCAATTCTGCTCTGTTTTTGCTTCAAAAGCTCATACCAAAATTACCACTCAACAACTACAAGGCGAAGAAAACGATTCCAACACTATGGCCGAAATCAATGTGACAGTAGAGGGCGTTTCCAAACTCCTCGCCCCTCTAGATCCAAAGAAAGCATGTGGCCCAGACAAAATACCATCCCGTCTCTTAAAGATATTGAGTAACGAATTTGCACCTGCCCTCACACATTTGTTCAAACTCTCTCTTGAAACGGGAGACATACCAATTGTTTGGAAGCACGCTCTTGTCCAACCCATCTACAAGAAAGGTGATAGAAGCAGGGCTCAAAACTACCGTCCAATTTCATTAACCTGCATTTGCTGCAAACTGTTGGAGCATATAGTGAGATCCTCAATAACTGAATATCTCGAAACTAACAGTATTTTTTGTGATGAACACCACGGATTTAGGAAGCACCACTCATGTCAAACTCAACTTCTATCATTAACACATGATCTGTCAGCTGCTATTGATAAAGGTGGTCAAATTGATCTAGTACTACTGGACTTTGCCAAGGCCTTCGACAAGGTCCCTCACAATCGGTTAATCCAGAAATTGTATGACGTTGGTATCAGGAACAAAACCTTACAATGGATTGCAACTTTTCTGGACAATCGCACCCAACAAGTTCTTGTCGACGGCGAGACTTCCACTATCGAGATGGTGACATCGGGCGTACCTCAGGGCTCAGTCCTTGGGCCCGTCCTATTTTTAGTGTACATAAACGATCTTCCACGAGGTATAAGGTCAAAAGTGCGTCTCTTTGCTGACGACACAGCATTATATAATCAGATAAAAACAACAGACGACTGCAAAACACTAAATGACGATCTAGCTAAATTACAAGAATGGGAAACAATAAATCAAATGGAATTTAACGTATCAAAGTGCAATGTTCTAACCATCACAAATAAGAAAGCACCTATAACATTTGAATACCAACTTCATGGTCAAAACCAGGAACATGTAAAGACAGCAAAATACCTTGGCATTGAGTTTGCTAAAAACCTCAAATGGAATGACCACATATGTCACCTGGCTTCAAAGGCAAATCAAACAAGCGCTTACATCACCCGCAATTTAAAAAGATGCCCAATCACAACTCAAACCCTTGCTTTTAAAACTATTGTTAGACCAATTTTGGAGTATGGCAGCTCAATTTGGGACCCATATACAAAGAAAAACATCGACACCTTAGAAAACATCCAAAGAAAAACAGCAAGACGCATCACAAACACATTCGATCCTTTCTCAAGTGCGTCTGAAATATCACAACGGATTGGCCTTGAACCTCTGGAAAAGAGAAGAAAGATAGATAAACTTAAATTGTTCCACAAGATCTACTACAAAAATTTGTGCCTTAAACTTCCAAACGACATCAAAGATATCGGCACAAGAAATACGAGGGGACACACAGCAAGAGTAACCATCCCAACATCAAAAACAGACGCCCACATGTATTCGTTTTTCCCTTCCACTGCCCGACTATGGAATAGCCTCCCAGCTGAAGTGGCTGAAAACGGTTGCCAACATGCCTTCACGCGATTGCTGGAGTTCACAACGTGACTTTTTAATCTATGTGGTTTTAGTATTATGTGCAGAGTTTTAGCAAGTTTAAAATGTAAAACACTACAAACTGTGGAGTGATCCTCGACAATATTGGAGGTTTCCACAAGACGAAGAAGAAGAAGAAGAAGAAGAAGAGAGAGAGAGAGAGAGAGAGAGAGAGAGAGAGAGAGAGAGAGAGAGAGAGAGAGAGAGAGAGAATCTGTATGTTTCCACCAATCCTCTTCAAACATTCTAACTGACTCCATGCAGTTGGTCTGTGGGAAGAGGAAATTGAAATTAATTTTCAATGGAAATTAAAATTAATTTTTTTAAAAGTATATAATAAAGTCTTTTTTTCTTTAAACGAGCATTCATACAGGGCAATAGCCACTAAATGTGCTCAAAGCGCTTTACAAAGGGTCCCTGACCAATAGCAACACTAAACATGTAGAACGAGACATGGCACCTCTTAGGCGATTTTACAATCTTTTTAGACAGAGACAACACTGTTAATGACCAGGTACTCATTTTACACCTGAGTGCAATGAGAGAATGAGAGTAAAGAGGCTTTTCCAAGGACCCATGTGCCACGCAAGGCTAGAACCCAGGACCTTTTGATCCGAAAGCAAGTGTCATACCACAAGATCATAGAAATAAATATATAAATAAAAGACCAAAAGTAAAACATAAAAAAAAAAACAACCAACAAACAAAAACCAACCACCTTGTCTGCAAAGCCATGAACGTCAAAGAGGACGACGATTGTCTGACCCCTTTCCTCAAATGCCACAGCCAAACATGTGTCGTCTCCACTCAGAGACAAAAAGTGGGCTGGAGACGGGAGGGAGACACTGGCCAGAACTGGGATGTCTTCAATGGTCACTTTGTTTCTCTGGGTGCCTGTCGACGCATCAATCGATAAAAGATCTGATGTGTTCACCACGTTGAAACCTAAAGGAGAAAAAAAATATGGTCAAAAAAGCATTGCCAGAAATTAAGATTTTTTCAGGTGGTCTGGTATTGGCAAATAGACAAGTTGAAGGGCACAAGGAAAAAACAATCCAGTGACAACACATGGACGCAGACACAGGTAAATAGACAAAGGAACAACATATGGACAAAATTATTATTTTGGCATTTCTCCAGGTGTCTTCTAGAACAATGTCTTTCATAATCCTAAACAGGATTTATTGGTTGATGAAGGCAGCAGATGTATCCAATCCAGTGATGACTAATTTTTATTTTTTTTTCTAACTGGTAGTAGTGGTTCACAAAGGAATAAAGGCTATGAAAGAAATATTGTAGAAAAAATATATGAACATTTCTAACTAAAAGGGAGAGTTTTTTCTTCACGATCTACAACTAATGTTTGCTGATTACGCGTCTGATACAGAGGCCGACAATTTTGTCATTGCTGTTGTGCTTTTGGCTTGTTTTGATTTTAGCCATCTTGATTCAATCTAGACTTGTATTTATGACAATATTATGCTATACTTGTATTTATGACAATATTATGCTATCTATCCATCTCCTTGGATCAATCAAAACTGCTAAGTTTGATATTATTTGAACATAAGAAAAGTGGGCAAAAGTAAGCCTTGTAAAACTAAAACTGTTCTAAAACTGAAATGAACTGAACACCAGGTGTTAAGTGAGTGAAAGATCATCAATGACCTGTTTTTTTTTGTTTGTTTGTTGCTTTAGGTCTCTTCCAACACAATTGAGGTTATATGAGAGACCGCTGAAACAAAAAAACAAGCAATCTAACAAAAATAGTACAAATGTAAATCAAAATCACAACCTAAAGATATCATAAGCTAAATTATAAATAACCAAGAACAAACAGGCAGAAGATTTACAGAAAAAAAAATATCCCCTGTCAAAAATACAATCACAAACCAAAGAAGCAGGATAGGCTAGTAAAGAGAAGAAGAAACGACATCACTATCGGATCGTACACCCATGCGAACATCATAGGTATATGATTCAAGGGTGATGCTCCCATCCAACCACCCGCATCAATGACCTGTCACAACTCTAATATAATCTTGAAATCTATTCCTACAATATTGGTCTATCAAATCCAAATACGAAAGGGGGTGGGGGAGAATTGATTTAGATGCAATACACTGACAATAAAATGGTCCAATCAAATACAATGTCAAATCATGTTTACCAGATGACTAGAAGAAACTAAAGATTGTTGCCAAGTTTTTCCTTCATATTGGACAGATAAAATAAAATGAGTTCAATCACGACCCAAATCAAATATTTTCTGTTGACAAACCATGGGGGCCAACAGGAAGAAGTGCTGAAACCTGAAACGAAAATCTCGACACTTTGCCAAACCTGAAAATGTTCCTACTGAAAATGCGGCCTGAACTTTACTCTTATTTCATCACCGTTTTTATACCATTATTAAATGATTACACAGCAAACATATTGACACAATGAGGAAATTAATTTAATTTTAAAACCAACTTATAATACATAGTGAAATACTCACAGTGCAGTTGTCTCTCTCTCGGGGAGCCAAAGAACAGAGAGAGACAGAGAGTACCAGAGGTTATTTTACTCAAAACACTGAAACCGGAGGTATTTGACTTCGAGATATCGCGAAACCGGAATTCTGGCATGAACCGGAAAACTGGCACCCATGTGACAAACGTGTTCTTCCAATTGGACAGATAAAATTCACTTGTATAATGAGTTCACAATATTGATCTATTCCATAAATCATAAAAATCTGTGAGGAAATGTTTTACATACCTGAAATGATGCTGCTTAAGCAAAACGAATACATTATAAACATAAAGGCTATGTTTGCAGGTAAACTCCAATCTGGAAATTCATGTCAATTACCCCATCATTATGCCCTAGCAGATATTCTAAAGAACCATTTGAGTCAACAGGTGATGAAATTACCTGACCCTTAATTTAGAGAAGATTTGCAAGTTAGTTGCATATCAATTGTAAAACAAATAGTTATATAATTCTGTGTTCTTTGGCAACAATTAAATATTGGCTGTACGGAACAATTTTAGCCCCTATTCCTATTATCTACAAAGAATAGATGATTTGCCTACAAGCCATTTGTGACATCTAAATACTATATAGTAATAATAATAATAATAATAATAATAATAATAATAATAATAATAATAATAATAATAATAATAATAATAATAATAATAATAATAATAATAATAATAATAATAATAGAATCGGATAGAACGATAGAAAAAAAAAACAAAAAAACAAACGCCTGCCCATCTAATTTGAGCACAAATAAAGCTGGTCATGATCTTTATGCTGAAGAAAAGTTTGCTCTGATAACCAAAGGGATGGAGGTTCGACTTACCTGCTTTCGTGGCAAATATAACCAAACTGTAGACAGATGAACAAGCCAGCATCTGACACCGTTCTAAAGAGGGAGGAGTCATGTCTGGTTGGGAGACACGGAATTTGCACAACTGTACAAACTCAAATTCCTGACAACAAAAGGAGGGAAAATAAACATGAACAAGTTATAACCTATAAATGCCCAATAGTTATAAAAAGTTATAGTCTATATTGGCCCAGATCTATATTAAACAACCTAATTCAGATTAACCGAAGGTGAAAACAATATCCGACAGTCTAACTCCCACTCAAACAAAATTGAAACTCTATGTGCCATGTCTCGTTTGTACAGCCAATCTTGGGAAAAACACTCTGATCTTCAAGACAGGTGACAAGACGAGGGCATCACTGTGTAAGTATTGCAAAACTGATTTAAGGGCATATTTGAGTGAATTTGGGGGATATCTACTCCGTATCATATGCCTTTAAAAAGAAATAGCCGTGTATTGTATACAGTTGTAATAGGTGAGAAGCATTTAGTAACATAATTTTTATTCCGAGATAACATGAAAGTAAATAGTGTTCAAATGTCAAATCCAGTTTTTAATAAAACAAATGGATCAATGAAATGTAAGTTTTTGTTACTTTGAACTGAAAACGTCAAACTGGCAAATCGCCTTCTTTTTGTTTTTCAACCACCAAGAAACTTGTTAGTCAACCATCCAATCTGAGTCCACCAAGTATTAAAATTTTCACTCCCTACCTGTTAACTTTAAGGATCTTCTCTTGTTTCATAACTGAAACCGGTTCATTCTGACCACAATTTTGGGGATATTGATGTCTGACAATAAGACTGAGACATGTTCCTATTCCCAGACATGTCTGACAATAAGAAATGTTCGTATTCTCAGACTCAGACATGACACATGTCTGTGAATAACCACAGCGTAAAATTAAATTCAGGGCAAAGTTGTATAAAGCATCCCTGAAATTCGTTCCAGCAAAATCCTTACTCAAATGTTAGCGGCCATGTTTTGAAATCCAAATGGGTGAAATGCAGCAATTTCAGATCGCAGGATCCGTGAGGAACACAAAACAAAGGTAAGGCAAACAGTTTTCAGCCTTACTTTAAACTAACATAACTTTTCTTCTGCTTATCTGATTTTCACAAATTTGGTCTCCTTAGAATCGTTTTGAAAAGCACTTTATAATGATATAGCTCAACCCAATTTGAATTTTTGGGAGGCCTTCCGAAAGCTCCTACATCCCCATTATTCTTGTTGTAGTAGGGGGTTTGGGAGGGGGAGACTTAAAAAAAAAAATAGTCCCCCCCCCCCCCCCCCCCCCCCCCCAACCCCCTACTAGAGAGGCACACCTTTGGCATGCCAACCTCAGTGAAAGTCCAATTCACCTTGAGCATGCATTCACGTAAAAGAGAAATATTTTTTTTTTAAACCTACCTCTATTTCAAAAACTAGCATCTTTCAACTTTCTAAGAAACATTTTGATTTTTCAGAACTTAAGTTCGTTAAAAAATACCGGCCAATCTGACCCGTTGAGTCGACTCAAAATAAAATTTTGTTGTTTACACGGTTGAAAGGAAATGCCGTAAATAAGCATTCATGGACTTCCTGTGTTGTTTTTACAGTGTCACGTGACCGTTTTGAGAAATTTGTCACCTGCTACAAATAATTAGAGTGCATGAAGACGAAAGGGAGACGTGTCGCTTGGTGACATAGAGCATGTCAAGGATGCTCGCAGGTGTTCTTAACCCTTTAACAGCGAAGCTTATTTTTTGCTTTCATATAATATAGTTTGCTTTTATCTTTATCATTGTTAACGGGGAATACAGCGTTTCCATCAAGAGAGCAGTCAGAGTATCGCAACTCAGACTTCAATTGTCTATAATCGTTTTGCCGTTACTTGTCTTTTCTTTTGATGAAAGAAGATTTGGTGTTAAGTCAAAGATCAAATTTCGCCTCTAAAAGGTTGCATTGCTACTGGGTTTGCCCTCTCCCTCCGTTCCCCCCCCCCCCTTTTTTCTTCTTTTCAACTTAGTATTGTTGATTGTTATTTCCTTTTTTATGATTAGTAAGTGCCGTAGGAGTCTCACAGGATGCAGGAGTACTGCAATTAACCCTTTGCCAGTGGCTCTGATTTTTTGTTTTCAAATAAAATAATAGTCTCCATTTATATAATTTTTTAACGAAAAAAACCCAAACGTTTCCATCATAAGAGCTGTAAGAATATTGATAAAAAGCGCTTTGAGCACCTTGGGTGGATATTGTGCTATATAAAAGTTCAAGTTTTTAAATTGTATTACTGTTGTTTGTCTTTTGACGAAAATGGTAAGATTTTATTTTAGGTCCAAGTAAGATTGAAATTCGCCTTTGAAAGGTTAAGTTTTTCTTTTCAGGTTTTTTCGTTTTTTAAAATCAAATGCGGCTTTGCTGTTTCTTTTTTCTTTTTTTTTTCTTACTGGCAAGCTATCGCTGTACTTACCCACATGGCTTGCACACACATAAGGATACATCTAGGTCACAAAACGATACATCCAGGTCACAAAATGAGACAACTAGGTCACAAATCAAGACATCTGTTTCATTTGTGCCAAGATAGCAAAACAAACTAGGCGTCTTGGAGTGTGAAAGACCTTTCCATAAAAGACTTGCTATTTGCAAGACCCTCAGAAACCAATTCCCGATACAGCTCTTGTGCACGGTTACTTATGACCTTGATTTCTTTCATTCCCACCGCCACAATCCCACTTATTGTGTGTTATAGGCAGAACATAATAAATAGCTGGGCTGCCACATGCGTGACTAAATTGGCCAAAGAGAGAATCTATACTTTGGCATTAGACACCCATTACCCGATGTCTTGATTTTTAAGAGAGAGAGAGAGAGAGAGAGAGGGAGAGAGAGAGAGAGAGAGAGAGAGAGAGAGAGAGGGGATGGGGGGATAGTAAGGGGGAATGGGAAAAGATGAAAGAAACAATGGGTTGCCTGATGACATAGATCAAAGGATTGTTACAGAGGTCTGTATGGCAGTGAGGACGACCTCAGGACCACTGTGGGCTTCATTCACCAGACCAGACTGACCATGTGACGTGACGGGAACGAAGAAGAAGAAGAAGTTACAGAGGTGTTCATGGTGCGTACTTCGTGAAATTTTAACCTCTTACAGTGACACTGATTTTTTTTTCTCCAGATTGCTTATGCAGAATAAATCGTTTCCACCAAGAGAGCAGTAGTAAGAGTATTTTTCAACTCGGGCTTCAATTAAACTATAATCGCAAAGCTTGTCTTTTAATGATAACGTTAAGACTAAGATCAGGAGTTTAGGTAGTGTGTAATATTGAATCTCACCATTAATGGTTAAAATTGTTTTGAAAAAAAAAAAAACACACACACAAACATGCTCACGACAGCAAGGACCATCCATTGCTTGTGTTGCAACGGTAAACCAGTTAATGTGTACGTAGATCCTGAGGCTGGATGCCCCGTTACCGTGTACGTAGACACTCCCAAAAAAAAAATTTTTTTAAAAGAGAGAGAGCGACACACACTCACACACACGGAGTCTTGCATCCGCTACAAACTAATTAACTTATTTTGCACACCAATTTTTACTGCACTTATGCACCAAATTGCATATCTCGTGATACTTCTTCCGTAGTAATCTTTTACTTTTACTTACTAAAGAAACTTTTTAAAAATTAAAACCGGTCTTTTTGGCGACGGCGACATGGGTTGATTACTCGAAACCGACGATTTCGCGAGGAATGAATCATGAAAAATTTGCGAAATAATTTCAAACACAACTTTTGAAATTCATCAAGGATTGTCTAGTATCGAATGTTTTTTTTTTAAAATAGAAAACAAATGCATCTTCACTAGGTACTTTGGTAAACGTCCATTTGGCCCTCCAGCAGGGAGCCGATAAATGGCCTAGTGGTTGTGACCCGATTTTTTGGACTTTTGAGTGATGGGTCTCAGAAAAAGTCCCATAGATTTTTTGTTTATGGATGGATTGTAATGATTGATGTCTTATTTTCTTCAGGAGAAATTACTCTATCGTTTGGTGTAGTTTATTTTAAAATCAATGACAATTTAGTATAACTTTTGATTATGGATAAAATAGGGTATAATTTAGCTTTGGATAATTAAAAGATTAGAACTTGGTAAATCAAAATTTCATGCTGGCACGTTTATTTAACATCTTAACTTTTTTATAAAATTAAATTCAGGGCAAAGTTGTATACCGCATCCATGAAATTCGTTCCAGTAAAATCCTTACTCAAATCTTAGCGGCCATTTTAGACCAGTTTTGAAATCCAAATGGTGGTTACTACCGGAAATGCAACAATTTTCAGGTCACAAAGTCCGTCAGTAAATAACAAAGAGGCAAATAGAAGACCATTTTTCAGCCTTTAAACTAACATAACTTTTTTTCTGCGTATCTGATTTTCACAATTTTGGTATCATTAGAATCGTGTTGAAAAGCACTTTAAAATTAGGCACTTGCAAGAATTTTTCAAAATAGTGATATCGGTCTTAATTTAGCTTAGAAAAATAAAGGGGAGTGAAACATTTACTAAAGTGAAAAAATTATCGCTCTATCTCAACTAGTTCAAAAGTTATGACCTTTTATGTGGTGAAAAATCTCTATAGAAGCTTATAGGAAAATATGTGACCAAAACACAGCAACCTTATGGATAATCAAGTATAATTCAGAAACGGCTACAGATACAACTTTGAATTTTTTACATGTGGTAATTCAACATCTCTGTAATACATTGCAAACAGAAAAATAATTATTTATTGAGAGAGAAAAGTATAGTTTAGAGCTGAATCAGCTGAAATCAAGGAAAAATAGATCACGACATGCAAATGAATGACCTATTGGAATTTTGGAAAAGTCGACAATTAAATATTTATTCACATGTAGATAGACCAAATACACCACTGAATCGGCGTCATTTAGTTATTCACTTTGAACTTTTCAAAATTAAAATATACCTCATAAAAGCAGAGATATGGATTGATAAATGTTTGAGGTGGTGTATTAGTGTTTAAAATGATCGAAAATAGGTGATTTTAAAAACTTCCGCTCCCCCGTTCCCCTAAATTGGACAGACGTCCGTCAAAGGATGAAAAACGTCAAAATCAACAGTGAAAAATCAATCGGAAAAAAAAGGATGAGAACTGTAAATTATAAAATGAATGCATGGACATGAAAACGCCAATTAATTAAATAATTTAAAACAAAAATAACTTCCATAAATGGAATATATTGTAAGATATAAAGATGTAAAGTTTTGATGTGGATTGACGAAGTTATCTCTCAAACGCAGCAGACGACAGGAAGTGAATCAGTATAAGAAAATGGCAGCTTCTGTAAACAATCGAGGCCAATTACTGTTTTTTGGGGAGCTCTAACTTTTGAGTGCAAACATATTTTGCTCTGAAATTTTTAGAGAAGCTACTTTAATATGTATCTCAGAAGGACTTGTTTATATTAAAAAGGACCATCTCTGGTTTAAAAGTTATAAGCGTTTAAACACAGATACTCTCTTTACACAAAGATTTCTCAAAATCATGATATAAAAATATAATAATATTAGCATCATTGTATGTAGAATTTTATGCCCTTTCCAATGATATATAATACATGCCATTTCATTCCATTGAGAAAGAAGACTGAACATTTTAAAATCACTCCTAAATTTTTTCCCCTCAAAAACGGAAACAGAAATCCTCGCCTGTTTTCAACTCGCGAGAGCTACTTCTTGCAAGTGCCTATTAAAATGATATAGGTTTCATTGAGCTCAATCCAATTTGAATTTTTTACCAAAGTACCTATCTTCACTCAAACCTAAACTGCTTTTGAAGCGGTAAGTTGTTTTTTTTTTTTCCATTTCTGTCTAACCGAATGATTGAAACCGTTTAAGTTTAAGAAGCTAAGTATGGTTTCCACCGGCGCAGCTCTCTAGAACATGATAAAAAACAAGTAACAAGATCAAGAATACACTTGTTGTGGGAGTGGGATGTGTAACGTGTAGTTTCGGAAGGCCTCCCTCCAAATATAAATGGTAGCGTCAATTGCCAAGGACCTTGACAATTGTCAAATCGTCAATTGCCAAGGACCGTGTCAGTTCATCAACTACACATGTGTACTTTTAACTGCCACGGAGTACCTTTAGTGTCATGAAGTGATGCATTGCCACAGAGTGATGTTATGTATTAATATTAATATTAATTAATACTCTCTTTTACTCTTCTTTCTCTCTGTGTGTCGTTTTCTCTTTTTTTTCCTCCATTACACACGCACTCTCTCTCTCTCTCTCTGTCATTTTCTCTTTTCCCTCTCTGCCATTTTTTCCTCTGTGTATGTATTTCTCTGTCATTCCCCCCCCCCTCTCTCTCTCTCATATTTCCTCTTTTTGTTACGGACCTTGCCAGTTGGTAGATCATCAACTATTTACTAATAATGCCACGGATTGATCTTGTTGCACAAATATCTTACGTTAATTATTCCGTATTAAGACGATGTGCAGTAATATTTCCTTTAAAATAAAGGAAATCTTACTTTTCTTTTTTAATCTAGGACATCTTGGCAGGGATTTGCCACCTCGTCCTTCTGTTTTTTCCCCCCGCTGAATCCGAAATCAACAGTAATTTTTGTTTGATATTATTTTTAATCATCTTGGAATTCGTGAAAAGACATAAAAATTAAAAACAAATGCCAACAAGTGTGGACTTGATCCTTTCCACAACGATTGACAAGGAATGAGTGAATGGCGAATGGAAGAAAAGAAAGTGACGGGGTTCGAGATTCGTATGCGCGCAAATCGAGGCTTGACTGAAATCACCACATGCAGCTGATTGAGGGCCGACTGAAATCACCACATGCGGCTGAAGAGTTCCAATTTGACTCCTTGGCAATTGATGAACCGTCAACTACCAAGGACTCACAGCGATAAAGATAATAAATTCACATCAAGTGATCCTTAGTTTTCTGGGTCTCACCTTCATGTCTTTTTCAGGTGGCGGTTCATTCGATGCCATGATTATCGATTGTTTTAGCTAAAATATTTCAAATAAATACGACATTCATTGAAACAGCAATAACAGCGAAAATGAAACTTGAAATTTGACACCGGAACTAAGAGCATGCTTAATGCTTGCCAGATTTCTTTGCGATTGCTTTCCAAACAAGATGTCAAACTCGCCAAATGGCATCGAAAATCTCTGGATTACTTGTTTTTACGTGCTGGGGCTATTTTTAATTTTATTTTTATTATTATATTTTTTTAAGGACGAAAGGGTAGGGATTTTTTTCTTAATTCAAATATGGCTGCCTCTATTCTTATCCTGGGTAGGGTTAGCTTATCTTGTGACTGCTTTAGGCTCCTTCCGCACCAAAACAAAACTGTCCCAGGACGAATTTGTATTGTCCCCAAGAAGCTTATAATATTATAAGCTTCTTGATTGTCCCACTTCTATTCAAAAGGGGTACCGCACTCCGAGAGGACTGTCCTGGGACACACCTTGCGATAGGTTACGCAAATGCATTATCAGTATGGATGAAATAGAGGTTGCATGTGTATGTGCTTTACTACGTAGAAAAAAAGAAAAATGGAAAGAGAAAACAATATCGGGTGCATCCTTTAATGACCCAAAGATTGCTCAAGGGTCAATTCCATAGACTCTATGGTGATCTCCGATCTTATCCTAAAATGTTTTTCTTGGAATCACCTCACTTTACCCAGGTGCAAATGAGTATCAGTTCGCTGATGAAAGTAATCTTTGACGGACTAGCGTCCATTCAAGAGGATAATAGAAAGTCAGCATGGCTCGGTGGTACGGTCTTAGCTTCGTACCCGATAGGTACCAGGTTCGATCTCCTGCAGCTGCGTTGTGCGGCCTTGAGTAAGTCACCTCGCCCTAGCTCAATTTGCGGCGCTGCGCTGCGGCTGAAGCCTGGGTTATACTTCGCCCTAGCTCAATTTGCGGCGCTGCACTGCGGCTGACACCTGGGTTATTCTAGTCTTTGAATAGACCCTCGAGAAAAATTTTCCCCCATGGGATGAATACAGGGAATTTTTATTTTTTTTTTAAATTCTAAACTGTTATCTGTCTGCTCAACGCTACAGAATCATGGATAAGTTCCTGATTTATAAGCTTAGGAGGCAGGATGGCCGAATGGTTAGCGCGTTGTACTCTGGACTCAGAGGCTCTGTGTTCCACCCTCTATTTCTATTCTGGCGTAGATGTAGACGGCGATAGCATTTCCGATGTCATAATGACTAGAAGGCAAAGGGTTAAAGCTTCCAAACAATCCCAATCGTCGTCTATCTCTAATGGGCCCCGTTAGAGCCGCGACGCGCAAACTCAGTATTTATTTGGTTGGCATGACGAGCCCATTATTATTATTATTATTATTATTATTATTATTATTATTATTATTATTATTATTATTATTATTATTATTATTATTATTATTATTTAGGTTATTGTTGTTGTTACACACAGTTTTGTGTGTTGGTATGTTATACACGGTTGACGTCTGTTGTATTTTACCTAAAGGCATATCATCAATACCCACACCCATCTGTGGCGTAGTAAACACATACGTAAAGGCTAATAGTGACTTTATTTGAGTTGTTTAAATCATTCAACTTACATTTTCAACACAAATTGTAAAAAAAAAAATTCTAAGTCCAAAAAAAACCCCAAACAAATGCAGCAATGATGCTGAGTTAAAAGGGTTAAAATGTGCAGCTAATTGTGAAGTCGCATAGATTCCCGTTTTCATTAGAAACATCCTATTTTATACCTATCGTAATTTTTTACCCATAATTCCTTTAAAACCAAGCAAATCCCTCCCTAACTCAGAATTTTAAAATAAATATAGTTAATAAAAATGTATTTCTAATTTCAACAATTTTTGGAGTAGACACTCAGGTCTGCCTATAGAATGGAACTCTCCTCTTATTGTCAACTTTCTGGATTACGAGAAGGCTTTCGACAGTATTGACAGAGCAACATTGTGGAAAATTCTGGCACATTACGGACTCCCTGAGAAGTTAGTAAACCTCATTAAGGAATTGTATGAAGGATCAAGTTGCAGGGTTGCACATGAAGATGACTAAGACTAGTGTCAAGCAGGGATGCTTGCTCTCATCATTCCTGCTCATCCTTGCCAGCCATTGTTTGACTAATGAAGGAAACTTCCAAAGGGAGAAGAAATGGGATACAGTGGACCCCCTGGACACAGTTGGATGATCTGGACTTTGCAGATGATCTGGCTCTTCTGTCCCACACCCAGGACCAGATGCAAGCAAAATCCACAATTATAAACAGCCTCTCGGAATCAATTGGTCTAAGAATTCATCCTGCAAAATCAAAGATTTTAAGGATAGGTACGCGTCAAAGGGAGCAAATCAAAGCAAAAGATCAGGAACTTGAAGATATAGACACTTTCTGCTATCTCGGGAGTATAATTGACAAGGATGGAGGCACGGAAGCAGAGGTGAAAGCACGGATAGGAAAGGCACAGGCTGCATTCACATCTTTGAACAGAATTTGGAGAACTAAAGATTTCTCCCTTCGACTAAAGCTAAGACTTTTCAACTCAAACGTGAAGTCTGTCCTACTGTATGGATGCGAAACTTAGAATTGGAATACAACGCAGGCATGTATAAGGAAAGGAAATATTTTCGTAAACAGTTACATGCGTAAGCTACTCAGAATAAAATTGATGGATAGAATTAGAAATGAAGAAGTATGGAAAAGAACAGCAGAAACCAATGGGAGAGGAAACAGGAAGAAGACGATGGAGGTGGATTGGACACACGCTTAGAAAGAATGACTCCACTATAACAAAGAAGGTATTGAACTGGAACTCTCAGGGCAAAAGATCAAAGGGAAGGCCACGGGGAACATGGAGAAGAATTAAAGAAGCTGATATACGGAGAAGTGATAAGAAATGGAACGAGATTAAATAGCTCGAGATAGAGACGGATGGAAACTGTTGGTCTGTGGCCTATATTCTGACCCAGGGTGAAAAAGGCAATGATGATGATGATGATGACTTAGGTCTTGGTATCAAACCTATTGTAAATTTGACGCGGAACAAGAATCTGAAGTCAAAACACCGAAAATCCGAGAGAGAGAAAATTGTCCACTGTTTTATACTGCCGTGCCTCTGATCCATGGCTGATCGCTCAGGAATATAGGACCAGCAGGATTTATAATATGGTCTAGTGGTATGACTCTCTTTCGGATCGGAAGGTCCTGAGTTCGAGCCTCGCTTGGCGCATAGTTGAATCCCTGGAAAAGGCTCTTTACTCACATTCTCTCACTGTATTCATGTGTAAAATGAGTACCTGGCCGTTAACAGTGTTGTCTCTGTGTGGCGTAGTTGCACACATATGTAATGGCTTATAATCGTATAGTGGCTTTTTGATAGATGATAATGATATTCCTTTGCGTTGTGTTGTAGATGTTAATAATGACGAAAGAGTTCAAGGGCCAATGATGATAATTGAATGCACAACATCAAGACATTCAAATAAAAATCCAGATTCCAAGTTTCATTTCTTACAGTTTTATTTGTTGTGATAAATTCCAAATCCAAATCAAATAGCATGGTCATAATTCAATTAGTTTCATAAATTCCAAATCCGTAAAATCAATCCAAATGTAAAGTCATTTTCCTTATGTAACCATTTTCAATATACTTGGAATATTTCTAAGTCCGTAAAATAAAGATTCTTTGTAGGATGTTAGAACTTGCAGAATACTTAGGACAGTGCAGCTCATGGTATCAAAAGCTAGAATAGAATGTAGAGTAGAATCTAGCAACACTATGTTTTATCCCCTATTGTAAATCGTTCACACAATTCTTTCAAGCCACACCTCTTACTAGTTTCGACAGTTCCCTGTCAGTCTGCAATCCAACCCCTAAGAGTGAGACCAAATCATATTCAAACCTGAAACGTCAAATCCCTACGTATTGATGTTAAACCCCGCCTTTTATGATATAATATTATTTTGGTACTTACGCCCAAATCACAAAAATCAACTACAATCTGTTGCTTTTATTCCCAAATACCAATTGGATTCAATAGTCTGATGTCACGTCGCCCAGCAACGGCGGCCATCTTGGTTCTAAACAAAGAAAATCGGTACCTTTTATTCTTCATGCTAGCTAGAACTTTTCATATATGTCTTGTGATCAGAATGTGTAAAAGTCAAAACATGATCAGATTTATGTCTTTTTTCTCCTCTGGATACGCTTTTATGCTCGTCGGAGAAATATTTCATAAGGGCGTCCGCCATTGTTCCGATAGTTTAGAGCCATGCTTCATTACGAGGGAAGTGACGTCGCGACTGTTGAAGCGTATTGAGACCAATCATCGAAAGTATGAATTATGTTTAACGAACAACAACCGAAAATAAATGCCATCTCCTACAGCTAGATCATCCTTTCTAATATTGATCAAGTTTTATTGCCATGTTTTTCTACAAATTCTTGCGTAATTTTCTTGAATAAGCTTACTCTCTTACATCTGTCGGGAAAAAAATTGTAATATCGCCTAACAGGCGTCATATTACGTTCTACATGTTACATGTTGCTGTTAGTCAGGGACCCCTTGTAAAGCGCTTTGAGCACATAATTTAATGGATATTGCTCTATATAAAAGCTCAATTTAAAAGCACAATACAAATTGTGAATGTTGTACATCCAGCGACATCTATATGAAGTCCTAGTGTACATCCCATACTGATTATCAACCCCCCCCCCCCACCCCCTCCCAAAAAAAAAATCCACCGTCCAAGTGCCGGCGACTTTTTCTCTTTGATCTCGTATCACGGTTTCCCCTACGCCCAACACCTCGATTGTTTGCTGGTCACTCTCTCTCCCCCCCCCCCCCCCCCTTCCCCCATCATCAGTTTATTTCTCTCCGTACCTAGGGCAGCAGCTTCTTATGGTTCACACTATTATGTTATGACGATCGACCCAATCAGCAAAGTCCGGTCCGCATTCGTGCACCGTCGCGAACCCGCCTGGTAGCATCGTCACAACACACCTTTCGACTAGATGCTCTGCCGTTTCGGGTTCTTGCCCACAGCGTGGACATAAAGGACAGGAAGTTAGACCCCACTGATGTAACGCACCGGCCGTTAGGCAGCTCCTCGACCGAAGCCGATTCGCAGCTACCCAGTGTCTCCTCTTACTGGTATCAAAGCCTGGCAACTTCTCACCAAGCTTAGAGGAGTGTAGGTCCCCGCCCCCACGAGGGATTGAATTCGTCCAAACCGACTTCCATCTCGTATGTGCAGCTCTGTCCGTAGTCAGGGATTCTGCGTACAAGGGTTGCCGGGACTTATTTCGGCTCGAAACGGGGGCACCGTTCATTATGCGCATGAGAGGGGTATCCCCATTCCCTCTCTCTTTGATCTTACTCAGCCAGTTTCCCGTAATGGTCTCCCTCCGGACATCGGGGGGCTGGATCGCTGCCATTACCGGGCCCCATTCTCTAGGGGTTGTTGCTAGCGTTCCCGACACTATGTGCATCGACTTGCGAAGTTTTACATCCACCTTCTCAACGTTTCTGCTTCTACCCCACACTGGAGCGCAATACTCCGCGGTGGAATAGCATAGTGCCAGGGCGGATGTTCTCAGGAGCGCTTGGCTAGCGCCCCAAGTCGATCCCGCCAGCTTCCTCAGAAGACTATTCCGCTTCTCTATCTTCCGGGCAACCCCTTCGAGATGAGCCCGATAGGTAAGGCTGCGATCCAGCGTCACCCCTAAATATTTTGGACGCGGCTCATATGGGAGTGGCTGGTCCCCGACTAGGACATTCAGTTTACGGGTGTGCCAGCCACTGCATAAGTGAAATGCAGTGGCCACGGTTTTTGAAGTGTCATCTTCAGGTACCACTTGTCAAAGTAGGATTTGAGTCTGGTGACGTCCTCGCTGAGTACGCTCTCGAGACGGGTCCACACTTTACTCTGAGTAACGAGTGCCCAGTCGTCTGCGTATCCCAGCCTCAGGGAGGAAGTGTTCGGCATATCGCTAATGTAAACGTTAAACAACATTGGCGCAAGTACCGACCCCTGAGGGACCCCATTCTTCAATTTCCTAACTTTGCTCGTGACGTCTCCCAGCGCGACGTGGAATTGCCTTTCCCCTAAGATCGAAGAGAACAACTTCAAGGTCTTTTTGCACCTTATGATTTTTGCAAGTTTGAGCATTAACCCATCGCACCAGACCGTATCGTACGCCGCTGATAGGTCTATAAACACAGCACCTGTTTGCTGTTTTCTCTCGAACCCGTGCTCAATATGCTCTGTAAGGGCAATGACCTGCTCCGTGGTGCACCTCCCTTCCCTGAAGCCTGCCTGCTCAGGTGGCAGGGCAGCGTCTAGGACCGGCCCCCATCGGTTTAATAGAACACCTAGGGCAGAGCTCTGCATGCACTATTGTTTAATATTACCAAGTTAACTATTGTACTTGTCAAGTTGTACGAACGATCACGTGATCAAATTTTCTTCCCCGTTCTCTCGTCACGACAATTCAGAACGAAGATGGAGAGCCTGCCTTTCACATTAGAAGATGAAAACGGTTCGGAATAATTAATTGTGCTTTGATATTTATCATTTTGCGACAACAATAAAAAATATTGTAGAAATTGCGATTTGATCCTTTTTTATTCGCGGGTGTAAATCGTTGACATTGCATTTTGTTTGGTAAAAATCGGATAAAAATTACGACTTTGGTGATAAAAAATGACTTGGATGACAATTATTGTAACGTAAAAAATTATTATGAATAATTTATAACTGCGGTATTTGTGGGCCGATTTTGTTATTCGTGGTACCAGGCCGTTAATAGTGTTTTCTCCGTCCTGTCATGTCTCGCTCTGCATGTTAAGTGTTGCTGTTGGCTGGGGACCCGTTGTAAAGCGCTTTGGGCATGATTACTGGATATTGCGCTATAATAATAATAATAATAATAATAATAATAATAATAATAATAATAATAATAATAATAATAAGGTCCTGGGTTCGAGCCTCGCTCGGCGCATAGTTGAGTCCTTGAAAAAAGGCTCTTTACTAACAATATCTCACCATACTCAGGTGTAAAATGAGTACCTGGCCGTTAGTAGTGTTTTTTCTGTCCTGTCATGTCTCGCTCTGCATGTTAAGTGTTGCTGTTGGCTGAGGACCCGCTGTAAAGCGCTTTGAACAGGTTTACTGGATATTGCGCTATAATAATAATAATAATAATAATAATAATAATAATAATAATAATAATAATAATAATAATAATAATAATAATAATAATAATAATAATAATAATTTTATGCCAAGTCTTGAGGCCACGGTACTGGTAGAAAATTATTCGGGTATATATATAAAAGTTATCAAAATTGAAATTAGATTTCAGATTCGTAATCAGCGTGGAATTTTAATGTGGAAAAATACCAAATACGCATAGAGACATTATAATTTGTTTGGTTAAAAATAAATACATAAAAACAAAACATGAGACTCTTCTCTCTCTCTCTCCTCTATCTCTCTCTCTCTCTCTCTCTCTCACCCCCCCCCCCCCTCCTCCTCCCCCATGGACGCAGTGGTTAACTCGTATTATAAACTGAAATGAACAAGTGAACTATTGAATTATTCTTGTCAATTCTACTTATAATATTATCAGCAGTTTAGTCATCGTCACCATCATCATCATCGGGTTATATTAATTTGCTTTTACACAGTCGGAAGAGGCCCTCCAATTTCGCGGTCGTTCACTTGAAGGGACAACAGAAACCAAGAACCCTTTGATCTCGCCGCTTTCCCCTGATTTTAGTCACCGTCACGTAGTATGACGATCAGAGGCGGGGTAAGGCATAGTAGTCTGTGGGGTGAGGGGTGGGTAGGGGATGAAGTCAGTCCGTTCCTTTAACAAGTTTATACGAGTGTGTTTCGGTCTCTGAAATAATAAAAAAGAATAAAACAGGAGCCATTGTTTACACAACATCGATGGTTTTTGTCTCTGCTTTTTCCTTTCTTAAATCATGAAAATCGCCAAGCTGAGACAACAACATATAGATAAAATTAAATTGACGTCACTAGGGTCTTTGTTATTGTTTTTTGCCATCCCCGTTTATGAGTAATTCAAACTAAACTATTAACCAGACTATAAAAATTCATAGTTACACAGAGGTTTGTGTGTTGGTCCGTTATACTTCTGGATGGCAATGTTGTGAGTTTCTTAGCCAAGCGCATACTATCTATTTGGCGGTGCCATACTAAATGAATAGGGAAAGCTCGTGTCAAGCCTGTGTTGTGGGTGGGGACGTTTGTTTATTTTTTTTTTTGACTCCGCCTAGAGATGTTAATATTTTAAACCAATTCTAACGGATCACCGTATTGTAATTGTGACAAACATTTTTGGTCAGTCTCATGTATCGGCATCTTCAGTGAACCTAGATAGAACGAAGTTGACGTCACTCAGGTTTTTTGTTATTGTTTTTTGATTTTGTGCTATCCGCGTTTTTGAGTACTTCTCACTTATCAGTAATAACCAGACTATAAACGTTCTTGGTTACACAGAGTTTTGTGTGTTGGTCCGTGATACTTCCGGATGGCAATGTTATGAGCTTCTTAGCCAAGCGCATACTATCTATATTGACACTCTAATGAAGGAATTGCATAGCGACATAATATGACAACGCCATGCTTATTTTTAAATCGCCTGTGACAAGCACCGGATTATCGCCATAGACCCTTCCCCCCTCCCCCACACCCTACCATGTTATCCCGCTGGCCTGTGTTGTAGAGATGGTGTGTGTGTGTGTGTGTGTGTGTATGTGTGTGTGTATATGGTGTGCATGGTGTGTGTGTGTGTGTGTGTTTGTTGTTTTGTTTTTTTTAAAGGGAGTACTCAGGAGTAAATGAAGGCATGAATACAATTCTAGGAGACCAGGATGCGCAAACATAAGATCATATAGAAACAACGAAGTTGACGTCACTCAGGTCTTTGTGATTTTAACCAGCCATTTTTATGAGAAGTTCTCACTAAATTGTATCAATTAGACTATAAACGTTTAAAGTTACACATAGTTGTGTGTGTGTGTGTGTGTGTGTGTGTGTGTGTGTTGGTTCTTTATACCCGGCTGGCGGTGTTAAGATTATTTTATCTAAGCGCATAGCTTCAATACTTGTGCAGAAGGCGACATCACAGTTTGTGTCTCTTGTCTTACAGCCGTGTTCATGTAATTGTATTAACCAGACTATAAACGTTCATGGTTACACACCGCTGTGTGTTGGTCCGTTACACTTTATATTAGACTGTTAATCTACATATATTAGTTTTGTTTATTGTGATCGTATAGTTTCATACTTAGTTGTGTTGGAATTTAAAAAATTCACTCAACAAAAACAGATTCTTGAAATCTTGTATGTTTATTTACTTTCTTAAATATTTAATCAAACGTTCTACATTTTAATATTTTATGGCCATCATCCTAACCTTAACCCAATGAACTTCATCTTCTTTATCTTAGTTCTTTAGTCTTTAAATTAGATTTCATAGTTCCTTAGTTCTTATTGTTATTTAGCTCGGCAATTGTTAAGTTACCTTAAATTAGGATTGTCCCTCAATGCCATGGCTAGATCGCAGAGTCAACACAACTGACTGGTCGTCCGTTGTTCCTCTTCCCAACTGACTGGTCGTCCGTTGTTCCTCTTCCCCTGTCTCTTGTTTCTCTCTAATTTACCCTTTCTTTTATAACAACCAGCAGTGATTAAACGTGACTTGGCATGTCAAACGATAATCCTAATAGGCAATACATAGTACCAATCTTAACACTTTATCTTTAGGTTAAGCTAGTACCTTACCATAATAGTTCCTGATAGTAATCCTCTATAGTTCAGCCATTTTATATAGTCGTAACCCATCTGATCATTAAGTACATCAAGGTAAAGGATAAGATGAAAGTCCAACCTTCTTATATTCGGATGGCAATGTTGTGAGCTGCTTAGCCAAGCGCAGACTATCTATAAATAGTGTGTGCTTGACTAAGGAATTCACAACATTGCCATCCAGAAATATAAGGGACCAACACACAAAACTATATATTTTAACCTTGAACGTTTATAGTCTGGTCAATACAATTTAGTGAGATAGAATTAAAGCGAATCAAGTATTTTCTAAGACGGACAAGGATTCGAAGGAAATGACCAGTTTGATTATTTTGTTTAGCCCAACAAAATACCAGATGTAGCTCGTGGAAATTACGTGGATTTTTCAATTCTAAGTATAATACGATTCAAATTCAAGGAACCGTTATCATATCATTAGCCTGGCATGCGGTCCTACCATTATCATCTAGAGATGTTAATGGGTCCTACTAAAAGCCGTCCAGAGCCGTCTGGTGCCCCAGGAGAGCCGTCCGGAGGTCATCTCAAGCATTTTCAAGCCATCCTGAGGCCCTCAGACATGTACGAACCGTTCCAGAAGTCTTCCGCCTTCCGAAAGCTCCTCAAAGTACGCCGGACGGCTTTCAGTAGGACCCCTGTCATGTGATATTTCCATACGATGACACATATCGATACAATACGATGACACATATCGATACAATACGATGACACATATCGATACATTATTTACAGATTGCGAGGTCAACAAAAATCTCAAACAGTTTTATAACTGCTGAATGTCAAAAATAAACTGATAGCAATCAGTGGGCGTCATAATAATATTATGTGTGCCTTAAAATAGAACAAAAGGACTTATAGCGGAAACAAAATGTTTGTATCGGCCCCGAGTAGTCTCGGGTTATTTCAAATCGTTCTTGGTCCATAAAAGTCACACCGTCTATAGATAGAATGCGCTTGGCCAAGGAGTTCACAACATTGCCATCCGGAAGTATAACGGACCAACACACAAACTCTGTGTAACCATGAACTTTTATAGTCTGGTTAATACAGTTTAGTGAGAACAACTCACAAACGCGGATGGCAAAAACAATAGCAAAGGCCTGAGTGACGTCATCTTCGAACTATCTATAAATGTAATTTTATTAGAGAGAGACTCAGAATACAAGGCAATGTGACGCGGTGTTTATCAGGGCCCGACTGTCTATAAATAGTATGCGCTTGGCTAAGAAGCTCATATCATTGCCATCCGGAAGTATAACGGACCCACACACAAAACTGTGTGTATCCATGAACGTTTATAGTCGGGTTAATACAGTTCAGAGAGCATTACTCATAAACGCGGATGGCAAAAAAACAATAACAAAGACCTTAGTGACGTCATCTTCGTTCTATCTATAAAAGGAATGAAATTGACGTCATTCAGCTCTTTGTTATTAGCCAGCAATTTTTATGAGTATTTCTCACATAATGTTTTCAATTTGACTATAAACGTTCAAGGTTACACCTGTAATATTGTAGGTCGGCTAGTTTGTACGGCTGGCGGAAGTTGTGAGCTTTTTAGCTAAACGCATAGCATCAATTTGTTGACACATTTCAGTATGTATAGATAGTTCGAAGATGACGTCACTCTGGTCTTTGTTATTGTTTTTTGCCATCCGCGTTTATGAGTAATGCTCACTGAACTGTATTAACCTGACTATAAACGTTCATGGATACACACAGTTTTGTGTGTTGGACTGTTATACTTCCGGATGGCAATGTTATGAGCTTCTTAGCCAACCGCATACTATCTATACAACTATACGTATGATGTATGGTGTATAGTAGAATACTTGTCTCTCCTGGGTCACCACTCATCTCTTCTCTCCTTCATTCATTCATTCTCTTAATTCGTTTTTCTCCTGTACGTTCTTCTTCTTCTTCTTCTTCTTCTTCTTCTTCTTCTTCTTCTTCTCCTCCTCTTCCTACTCATCATCATCTTCTTCTTCCCCTCTCTAGGGAGTTTAGTCCGTTGGCTTAGTGGACAAATTGTGCAAATCGTGTAACCAGCATGAGTTGGGGTGTGGTGGTGTTGATGTTCGAGTCTTCAAAAACTGTGGATAACGTAGAGCCAGGGTTAGGCATGGCTTTTGTAATAACGTTAAAAGGACATCATAGTCAGTCTTTGGTAATCTTTTGATAGGGCTCTAAGTTTTTATAACGACGGCTGAAGACAATGCATTATATTCCAGCAATAAGAACCAAGGGGTTTGGGACAGGAAAAGGTTATACAATGAATACAAATATTTTTTTAAGACAACATCAACCAAAAAAAAAAAGAAAAAAGAAACAAACCAAAAAAAAACAACAAAACAACAACACATAAACAAAAACAGAAGAAAAAAAAAAAGAAAAAACCCAAACGAGAGAAAAGAAAGGGGGGGGGGGGGGGGGGGGGGAGGGGGGAGGGCTTGAAACTTGCTTGTCGCTGAGACGTTTTTTAGCAGATTTGTAAAGGGGGGGGGGGGGGGGGTTACCAGGGATGTTTATCTCTTAGCACAGAGTCAGAACGGACTCAATAGGTGATGAATAGATGGATTGAGATTGACGTCACTCAGCTCTTTAGCCAGCCATTTTTATGAGTAGATCTCACGAAAGGTGTTATTCAGACTATAAACGTTTCAGGTTACACATTATTTTGTTTGTTGGTACGTTATATCGGCTGGTGGATTTGATGAGTATTTTAACAAAACGCATAGTAAAACTAACGCTCCAAGACATAAAACTATGTCTAACCTTGAACGTTTCTTGTCTGATTGACTGAAATTCGAAAACTACTCAATAAAATGGGAGGCTAAAAACAATAACAAAGACCTGAATGACGTCAATTTCGTTCCATCAATAAACGTTCAAGGTTACACGTAGTTTTGTGTGTTGATACGTTATTATATCCGGCTGATGAAATGTGAGATTTTTGGCTAAACGCATAGCAAAACTAGAACTAACAGATTGAACGAAGATGACGTCACTCAGGTCATTGTTATTGTTTTTTGCCATCCATGTATATGAGTATAGTCCGTTCCACAACCCGTGCTCAAACTTTGACAGGGATATCTTCACAACCTTCTGATGGATTTTAATGATAAATGGCTCGAACACTAGAATTGTTAGTGACATTAAGCTGAGTTTTTTCATCGGTTACAGTACCATAATTTGGGATCTTTTTCTCTTTACGGTATATAAAAAACGAAGGGTCTGACATGAGTGAACAGTTTGATGTTTTCCAATTCTATATTGTACACAGTGAGTTCTGGCTTGACCAGGGGTTTACATTGCACGAGATTCGTGTGCTCTACACACTAACATTGCCATCCTGGGTTCAAAATGACACATCAAATTGTACACTTTGTACACACTTGACATAAACAATTGTTACTATTTGATAGTTGAACGCCAGAGGCGTAGCGTCCTGTTATGATTTCTACATTCATAAAAACCGATAAGAAATAAGGATGATTAAATATGCACATAGAATCACAAAGAGGAAAATTTACAAGTAATTCCCCAGAGAGGCAAAGCGTGGAATTCTTTCTCATGGCATGCGGCAAATGTCAATGAGGTCAAATTGATAAGTTTTTTTAAATGTCATCTTAATTATGCATCTCTTGTATTTGAAAACGGCGGTTCCTTTGAAAGGTTATACTGTACAAAACTTACATGGAATTTGGTGTTAAAGAAGTTTACATTCAGTGATAATCACATGAATACATTCAAAGCCCCCCCCCCCCCCCCCTTTTTTTTTTTCCAGCGGACATAATTGAAGAATGGCGAACAGGTAGCGTACTCAATGGGTGACCAGTGGGATTTCGTGGCATGTCTTGTCCGACCTTTATGAATTGTCTTGCTCAACAGTTGGTCGGGTATTATCATAGACTACTGTATTCTCTATGGGTATTATATCTTTGTGAAAGGCATATCGGAGGACACCCCCCCCCCACCCCCCGCCCCCCGAAATCTGTTTGGTCAATCACAATCCGTATTCTAAATTCGTAATGTCTCTTAAAATATAAGCCCTCGTGCAAAAAATCAAGGCACAACATTTCGTAACTTTGGAGGAATTTGCGATATTCCGTGCACACGGTACTTGGAATGGACTATAATTCTCACTAAAATGAATTATCCAGACTATAAACGTTCAAAGTTACACATAGTTTTGTGTGTTGGTCCGTTATATTTCCGGATGGCAATGGTGTGAGTTTCTTAGTCAATCGCACAGCATCTATATTATACAGTTTTGTGTGTTGGTCCGTTATATTTCCGGATGGCAATGTTGTGAGTTTCTTAGTCAATCGCACAGCATCTATATTATACAGTTTTGTGTGTTGGTCCGTTATATTTCCGGATGGCAATGTTGTGAGTTTCTTAGTCAATCGCACAGCATCTATATTATACAGTTTTGTGTGTTGGTCCGTTATATTTCCGGATGGCAATGTTGTGAGTTTCTTAGTCAATCGCACAGCATCTATATTATACAGTTTTGTGTGTTGGTCCGTTATATTTCCGGATGGCAATGTTGTGAGTTTCTTAGTCAATCGCACAGCATCTATATTATACAGTTTTGTGTGTTGGTCCGTTATATTTCCGGATGGCAATGTTGTGAGTTTCTTAGTCAATCGCACAGCATCTATATTATACAGTTTTGTGTGTTGGTCCGTTATATTTCCGGATGGTAATGTTGTGAGTTTCTTAGTCAATCGCACAGCATCTATATTATACAGTTTTGTGTGTTGGTCCATTATATTTCCGGATGGTAATGTTGTGAGTTTCTTAGTCAATCGCACAGCATCTATATTATAGATAGAATGCGCTTGGCCAAGGAGTTCACAACATTGCCATCCGGAAGTATAACGGACCAACACACAAATCTGTGTAACCATGAACTTTTATAGTCTGGTTAATACAGTTTAGTGAGAACAACTCACAAACGCGGATGGCAAAAACAATAACAAAGGCCTGAGTGACGTCATCTGCATACTATCTATAGATAGTTCGAAGATGACGTCACTCAAGCCTTTGTTGTTATATTTTGCCATCCGCATTTGTGAGTTATTCTCACTGAACTGTATTAACCAGACTATAAAAGTTCATGGTTACACATAGTTTTGTGTGTTCGTCCGTTATACTTCCGGATGGTAATGTTATGAGCTTCTTAGCCAAGCGCATACTATCTATAGATATTATGAAGTTGACGTCACTCAGGTCTTTGTTATTACTCTTTGCCATCCGCGTTAATGAGTAATTCTCACTAAACTGTATTAACCTGACTATAAACGTTTAAGGTAACACATAGTTTTGTGTGTTGGTCCGTTATACTTCCAGATGGCAATGTTTTGAGCTTCTTAGACAAGCGCATATTATCTATTGATAGTATGCAGATGTCGTCACTCAGGCCTTTGTTATTGTTTTTGCCATCCACGTTTGTGAGTTGTTCTCACTAAACTGTATTAGCCAGACTATAAAATTCATGGTTACACAGAGTTTGTGTGCTGGTCCATTATACTTCCGGATGGCAATGTTGTGAACTCCTTGGCCAAGCGCATTCTATCTATACAGTTTTGAGTGTTGGTTCGTTAAATTTCCGGATGGCAAAGTTGTGAGTTTATTAGCCAAGTGCACAGGATCTATATGATACAGTTTTGTGTGTTGGTCGTTATATTTCCGGATGGCAATGTTGTGAGTTTTAAGCCAAGCTCACAGCATCTATATAATACAGTTTTGTGTGTTGGTTCGTTATATTTCCGGATGGCAATGTTGTGAGTTTATTAGCCAAGCGCACATCATTATGATACAGTTTTGTGTGTTGGTTCGTTAAATTTCTGGATGGCAATGTTGTGAGTTTATTAGCCAAGCGCACAGCATCATGGTACAGTTTTGTGTGTTGGAACCAAGTATCCAGCTGGCAATGTTGTGAGTTGTTTTGGCTTAGCGCACAGCATCAATAATAGTCAGTGTTCCCCTTTCCCCTTGGCTGGGTGGGAGGGGGGGGGGGGGGGTGTTGAAGGTAGTGTGTAATACGACGGGGTGTTGGACGATTGGAAAGTTCACACTACGCTTTGAATTATGATTTTTTTTTTAAATTAAGGTTATGACGACAGAGGTGTGTTAACACACTGATTTCAAATAGCTCGCATGCTACTCAAGTATGACACACTTTATGATAGTGAGGCTATATGTTTAGGCAAAATATTCGCATATCCGCCATCCAGATATAACTTACCGACACACAAAAGTATATGTAACCTTAAACGTTTATCGTCTGATTAAAACAATTTAGTGAGAACTAATAATTAAAACGGTTGTCTAAAAATAATAACAAAGAGACGAGAGACGGCCATTTCGTTCCATCTATATTATTTTTGGGTTATAACATTGCAGACGGATGATGGCCATGCTAGAAAATTGGAATTGAACACCTTACGCTAACAAGGCATGACACACATTTATACTATAGATAGTATGCAGATGACGTCACTCAGGCCTTTGTTATTGTTTTTGCCATCCGCGTTTGTGAGTTGTTCTCACTAAACTGTATTAACCAGACTATAAAAGTTCATGGTTACACAGAGTTTGTGTGTTGGTCCGTTATACTTCCGGATGGCAATGTTGTGAACTCCTTGGCCAAGCGCATTCTATCTATATAACATCTATTTTCTCAGCATTCACCAGCACCAGCACCGAGATAAAAAATACAGTAATACAATTAATTATAATATAGATAGTTCGAAGATGACGTCACTCAGGTCTTTGTTATTGTTTTTTGCCATCCGCGTTTATGAGTAATGCTCACTGAACTGTATTAACCTGACTATAAAAGTTCATGGATACACACAGTTTTGTGTGTTGGTCCGTTATACTTCCGGATGGCAATGTTATGAGCTTCTTAGCCAAGCGCATACTATCTATAAAAACATCAAAATGATAAAGGATATCAATATCTTAATAAAGATGACGTTTCATGACAGTTTCGAAAACCCAAACACACTCTCTCAATCACAGGCACACCCTACACACACCCCTACACCCCTACACCCCCCCCCCCCCCCCACACACACACACACACAGGCAGGAGCATAAACGTTTGGAAAGATGTAGAGGTATAATATTGATAGTAAAGGTCTTCTCTACTGTGTTCTAAAAGTTCTGTCCAATATTGATGTGTTTTCATTTTTACACGTTTTCTAAAGTTCCAATGAGTTTCTCGTCCACTTGTCTGCCATTGTGTTGTCTTGAAGAATGAAAACAACTCACCTAGTCGTCCATTTGGTAAAGTCGATAAGATCGTATTTTGACTTATAAAATCCAACCGTGCTCATCCAGAGTGTTTTGAACACATACCAATGTGGAATTGAATGTAAACCAATTAGGCAACCGAAAACAAATAATGTGGACGTTTCGGGTTTTCCCTTTATCAAGAAAACAAGATGAATAAAACACGACAGACGAACGAGATAATGGTGGCGTTGTTAAAGTTAAGGCGAATAAACAAAAACATTGTTTTTTAAGACAAATCACACTTAGTACACAGTCCAAATGAGTATTGCTTTGAGATTTTAACGAAAACTTTTAGTGTGGCTTTATTATTCAAGTTGGATTAATGGTGTGATTAATTCTGGGATTGAAGTTTCTGTTGTTCCAGACATTTTGGCGTGTGAGTATATTATTTATAATGGATCAAAAATTGTGTTTACATAGCTTTATTTATTGCTTTAATCGCAGAGGGCATGAAAGTAAATTTATATCTATTTGTTCTACATTTTGTCTCTAAATATCGTCTGCCAGATGGCAGGGAGAGTAAATTCATATTTAAAAGGATGTTTCTTGTCATTGAGAATTTCAAATGCTTTCATCTCAACAGCTCTTATGTCGTGTTTGCTGTTCAATGATTTTCAGTTTGTAATTCATTATTTTTCCAGATTCTTTAATTATTCTATTTAAATTTGATTTCTCTTTCACCCCCCCCCATACACACACACACACACACACACGCACACACACACACACACACCAGATTATTAAACAGAAAGTTACTATACTAAGTAAAAGGGTATTGTAAATTGTAACATTGTCTTTCTGCTAATATCAACATTTCTAAATGTTGGGAGAATATACATTATTTGACAAAGTTTCCTAGAGATGCCATCTACACGAGAATTTGCGATTCGTCGTGAGAAATTCCAAATACAGGCGAGAGAAATTGCTCATAATGTAAGTGATGATAGGAAAAGATGGGATATGTGTTGATCTGAAACTTTCTACTTTTTATCTTTACGTTATTAATTATTGTTTAATCATTATCTATGTATTATATATAACTTATAATATTTGGTGTAGGATCACGGGTCTTTTCTTAGTGGTGCCTGTTATGGAAGTTCTTCCAATATCTATATAATATATATAACCTATGACATTTGTTGTCTGGTCACTGGTCTTCCCTGAGTGGGGCCTGTATATGGAAGTTCTGCCGATTCGTCAATGATCACTTCTAAATATTTGAATTGCATGACAAGTTCAACTATTTGTTTGTTTATTTTTTATTTTATTATATTTGGAGGATTCTGAGTTTTTCTGAAATCAAAAATTTGTTCTTTTGTTTTTGATACATTAATTTCAAGGCAGTTTTTCTGACACCAATTTTTTAAATGTTCACTTTGGTTTATATAATCATTTTCTGATTCTTGGCTATTCAATAGTCCCAAAATGGCTATATATCGTCTTCATATTTAACAATGAGAGATTCATCATAAATAGATACAAAATATACTAAATTGTACAAAATATACAAAATTGTACAAATATAGAAACCTGTACAAAATATACAAAATTGTACAAAATATACAAAATGTACAAAGCTACTACATACAAAATATACAAAATGTACAAAGCTACTACATACAAAATATACAAAATGTACAAAGCTACTACATACAAAATATACAAAATGTACAAAGCTACTACATACAAAATATACAAAATGTACAAAATATACAAAGCTACTACATACAAAATATACAAAATATACAAAATGTACAAAGCTACTACATACAAAATATACAAAATATACAAAATGTACAAAGCTACTACATACAAAATATACAAAATGTACAAAATGTACAAAATGTACAAAGCTACTACATACAAAATATACAAAATGTACAAAATGTACAAAGCTACTACATACAAAATATACAAAATGTACAAAATGTACAAAGCTACTACATACAAAATATACAAAATGTACAAAATGTACAAAGCTACTACATACAAAATATACAAAATGTACAAAATGTACAAAGCTACTACATACAAAATGTACAAAGCTACTACATACAAAATATACAAAATGTACAAAGCTACTACATACAAAATGTACAAAATGTACAAAGCTACTACATACAAAATGTACAAAATGTACAAAGCTACTACATACAAAATATACAAAATGTACAAAGCTACTACATACAAAATATACAAAATGTACAAAATGTACAAAGCTACTACATACAAAATATACAAAATGTACAAAATGTACAAAGCTACTACATACAAAATGTACAAAATGTACAAAGCTACTACATACAAAATATACAAAATGTACAAAGCTACTACATACCCAACAAGTATACAAAAATGTACAAAATGTACAAAGCTACTACATACAAAATGTACAAAATGTACAAAGCTACTACATACAAAATTACAAAATGTACAAAGCTATACATACAAAATATACAAATGTACAAATGTACAAAGCTACTACATACAAAATATACAAAATGTACAAAATGTACAAAGCTACTACATACAAAATTACAAATGTACAAAGCTACTAATACAAAATATACAAAATGTACAAAGCTACTACATACAAAATGTACAAAATGTACAAAGCTACTACATACAAAATATACAAAATGTACAAAGCTACTACATACAAAATATACAAAATGTACAAAATGTACAAAGCTACTACATACAAAATGTACAAAATGTACAAAGCTACTACATACAAAATATACAAAATGTACAAAATGTACAAAGCTACTACATACAAATTCAAATATACAAAATGTACAAAGCTACTACATACAAAATATACAAAATATACAAAATGTACAAATCTACTACATACAAAATATACAAAATGTACAAAATATACAAAATGTACAAAGCTACTACATACAAAATATACAAAATGTACAAAATGTACAAAGCTACTACATACAAAATATACAAAATGTACAAAGCTACTACATACAAAATGTACAAAGTACTACATACAAAATGTACATACAAATGTACAAAATGTACAAAGCTACTACATACAAAATTACAAAATGTACAAAGTCTACTACATACAAAATGTACAAAGTACTACATACAAAATGTACAAAATGTACAAAGCTACTACATACAACAAATGTACAAAATGTACAAATCTACTACATACAAAATATACAAAATGTACAAAGCTACTACATACAAAATATACAAAATGTACAAAGCTACTACATACAAAATTACAAAATGTACAAAGCTACTACATACAAAATATACAAAATGTACAAAATGTACAAAGCTACTACATACAAAATGTACAAAATGTACAAAGCTACTACATACAAAATATACAAATGTACAAAATGTACAAATCTACTACATACAAAATATACAAAATGTACAAAGCTACTACATACAAATACAAAATGTACAACTACTACAAAATGTACAAAGCTACTACATACAAAATATACAAAATGTACAAAGCTACTACTCAAATACAATTACAAAACTATAATACAAAATGTACAAAATGTACAAAGCTACTACATACAAAATTACAAAATGTACAAAGCATACTACATACAAAATATACAAAATGTACAAAGCTACTACATACAAAATTACAAAGCTACTAATACAAAATATACAAAATGTACAAAGCTACTACATACAAAATTACAAAATGTACAAATGTACAACTACAAATACAAAAATACTACAAAATGTACAAAATGTACAAAGCTACTACATACAAAATGTACAAAATGTACAAACTACTACATACAAAATATACAAAATGTACAAAGCTACTACATACAAAATATACAAAATGTACAAATACTACTACAAATGTACATGACAAACTACTAATACAAATGTACAAAATTACAAAGCTCTACCAAAATATACAAAAGCAAAGCTATCTAAAATATACAAAATGTACAGCTACTACATAAATAAAATGTACAAATACTAATCAATATACAATGTACAAAATATACAAAATGTACAGTCAAAATTAAATGTACAATAAACCTGTACAACAAAATGTACAAAATATACAAAATGTACAATGGAAATATACAAAGTACAATATACAATACAAGCTAGCACTATTCAGTATCTGATACTGAATAGTGGTTTTGCACTATAATCGGTGTTTTTTTTTCCGAAACCCGACAAAGTTATGGGAAGAGGGCAGCTGTGGGAGTGAATCTCGGACTCAGAGAAGTGTACAACAGTGGGAGTGAACCTGGGACTGGGTTTCAGCGGGTTTCGTAATAAAAAGCCGGACGACACCTGGCAATATCCGACAAAGTTATGGGACGTAGGCAGCAGCGTGTGTGTGTGTGTGTGTGTGTAGAGGCTGAGCGCGGGGGGGGGGGGGGGGGGGGGGAAGGAGGGGTGAACCTGAGATTCAGGGAAGTGTACACCAGTGGGGAGTGAACCTGGGACTCTGGGTTTTATAAAAAAGCAATAACAAATTGGGGGGGGGGGATTACTTTTGTACGAAACCCGACAATATGCGGCAAAGAAGTGGAAAGTAGGCAACGCGTGGGGAGTGAACCTGGGACTCAGTGAAGTGTACACCAGTGGGGAGTGAACCTGAGACTATGGTTTTCGGCGAGCTTCAGCTAGTTTCATATAAAATCAATTACTTTTTTACAAAACCCGACGAAACCTTGCAATATCCAAGAAAGTTATGGGTAGTAGGCAACAGTGGGGAGTGAACCTGAGATTCGGGGAAGTGTACACCAGTGGGAGTGAACCTGGGACTGGGTTTCGGCGGATTTTGTTATTTTAAAAAAGCAATTACTTTTTGTTTACGAAATGCGCCAAATGCCAACAAATTGGGGCAAAGTTATGGAAAGTAAGCAAATAATGGGGACTGAACCTGAGACTCAGGGAAGTGTACACCAGTAGGGAGTGAACCTGAGACTCTGGGTTTAGGCGAATTTCAGCGAGTTTCATATATAAGCAATTACTTTTCTTATGAAACCCGACGAAACCTGGCAATATCCGACAAAGTTATTGAAGTAGGCAATAGTGGGGGGTGAACCTGAGATTCATGGAAGTATACACATGTGGGGAGTGAACCTGAGACTCTGGTTTTCGGTAGTGCGGGGCGGTCCTTGGCAAGCTTAAGGACCACGGTCCTACGGTCCTTGGGAAATGAAGACCGCAAGGACCGGTCCTAGGACCGGTCCTTTTCGACATTGAACATTCCTGAGAGACTGTTGGAAATTCGAACCGGTTTGACCTTTGAGAGCGTGGGATCGTTCATTCTTGAACCGTTAAAGACCGCTACACGATGAAAACCGTGGCCTACAGGAGTAAAACACACGGAGTAGTCACACTCATTTCAAATTGTAACCTAATTAGAGAAGAGGGGTGATGCCTTCTTTATTTGCTCACCGTACTTCATTGTTACTTCGATAATTTAATAAAATTTGAAATTTATCCCCATTAACGGAGATAATGGCATCGCCCAAGGCGTTGATCGAGTTGTTCGTGGCGTTGATACACACACGCAACTCCTACCCCCCCCCCCCCCCCCCCCCCCCCCCCCCCCCACCACACACACCACTAGAGGGCAGCGAGCATTGAAGAGTAAGAGAGAGACGTGAAGTTATAATAGAAGGGGTGGATGAGGTAATAAGAGGGGTCGATGGTGACTTTTCACCAGATCTAACAAACTCAGCTACCCATTCATTGCTGAGTAGACAGGGATTCAGAAAAAACTCGACTGCACCCGGGATCGATCTCTGGCCCTTTGCGTATAAAGAGAGTGCTCTATCAACTGAGCTATCGGGGTCCCCAAATATTCTATTGGACTTTTTTAAAATTCAGACGTTATAACTGGGTTTTTTGGAAGGAAGAAACTAATGAAACTCATATTATTTGATTAGTAAAAACACCAAACGAAATTTTAATATTATTGTATTATTTTAAATGACAACACTGCGATAGAAAGGAGTGGTGACAAGAGATGGACAAAAGAAAACAAAAAATCGGATTTGCTACTTGCTAGGTTCGACCACACACACACACACACAAAACACACATCTTTTGTAGTCACATACATTTCAAACAATAACCCATTAGAGAAGAGGGGTCATGCCTTCACCATAGATCATTGTCATTGCGATCATTATGGTGTAGTAAATTTTGAAATTTACCCCGTATAATGGAATCGTCCAAGGCGTGCGCCTCCTGTTCCCCCCATCTCACACACGAAAAGGCGGTTTGCGGAGTGGAGGTTGGTGGTCGTCTGCCTGTATGGTCGTCTGTGTCGTTTAGTGTATGGCAAAGGGGGGTGGGTGCGATTAATTAAGTGGGATTGGTGGTGATTGGTGAAAGATAGGCAACCGAAGCAACAAATCGCTGGGGAAGTAGTAGGCTATGGCGCGAGACCGTAGGACCGTGGTCCTTGCAAGGACCGCCCCGCACTAGTTGAAAGGTGATAAGAAGTGAGGACCGGCGCCGGTCTTCCCCTCTGGGACCGGTCTTCGGTTCACAGCTAAAAGACCGTCGGACCGCGGTCCAGACCGGTCTTCAGCGCGGCACTAGTTTTCGGCGGGTTTCAGCGAGTTTCATATAAATGCAATTACTTTTATACGAAACCCGGCAACATCCGACAAAGTTATGGGAGATTCAGGGAAGTGTACACCAGTGGGGAGTGAACCTAAGACTCTGGTTTTCAGCGTGCTTCAGCGAGTTTCATATAAAAGCAATTACTTTTTTACGAAACCTGGCAATATCCGACAAAGTTATTGAAGTAGGCAACAGTGGGGGGTGAACCTGAGATTCAGGGAAGTGTACACTTGTGGGGAGTGAACCTGGGACTCTGGATATTGTAAAAAGACAATACCAAGGGGGAGGGGGAAATTACTGTTTTAACGAAACCCGCCAAAACCCGACAACGTTATGGGAAGCAGGCAGCAGTGGGGAGTGAATCTGGGATTTGGACACAGATGAGGATTGAACCTGGGACTGCGAGAGGCTGATACCAGTGGACAGTGAGCTCAGAATGTACTTTATTTCGAAACCTACCGAAATTATCAAAAGTTATGGGAAGTGGGCACCATTGGGCAATGAACCGGGACTCAGGGAAGTGCACACTGGTTGAGAGTGAACCTGGGACTGTGAGAAGATGATATCAGTGGAAATGAACCTGGGACTATGGGAGTTGGGTACCAGACGAGAATGAAGCAATTACTTTTTTACGAAACCCGCCAAAACCCACCGAAAAACCATAGACTTAGGTTTATTCCCCAATAGTGTACACTTCCCTGAGTCTCAGGTTCACTCCCCCACTGTTGCCTACTTTCTTTCCATAACTTTGTTGGATATTGTTGGGTTTCGTAAAAAAGTAATTGCTTTTTTGTTACAGAACCCAGTCCCAGGTTCACTCCCCAATGGTGTACACTTCCCTGAGTCCCAGGTTCACTCACCACTGCTGCCTGCTTCCCCTAACTTTGTCAGGTTTCGGCGTGTTTCGGCAGGTTTCAGGTTTCGTAAAAAAAGAAACACCCCTAAAAATACCACGTGTATTCAGTAAATAGATGTCAATTGTAGTCTAATATTCAGTATCTGTTTAATTATTATTATTATTATTATTATTATTATTATTATTATTATTATTATTATATTATTATTATATATATTATTATTATTATATTATTATTATTATTATTATTATTATTATTAGACGTCTATTATTATTATTTTATTATTATTATTATTATTATTATTATTATTATTATTATTATTATTATTATTATTATTATTATTATTATTTTTATTATTATTATTTTATATTATTTATTATTATTATTATTATTATTATTATATATTATATTATTATTATTATTATTATTATTATTTATTATTATTATTATTATTATTATTATTATTTTATTATTATTATTATTATATTATTATTTTATTATTATTATTATTATATTATTATTATTATTATTATATTATTATCACGTAAATTTTAATATAATACTGCAATTAATTCGCGGAAGTACATCATTCAATTAAAAATGGCAGAAAGTCTGGCCACATATTTATAATGAATCGGGTTTGTCTTAGATGACCAAACAAACAAACAAACAAACAAACAACAACAACAAATGAGACAAACAGAAAAAAGCAAGATTTTAAAAAGTAATAAACAATAGAAGAGCACAATAATGAAAAACAACAACGCGATGATAACACATAAAAGATATTCGTAATAAATCGATAACTGATTAAATTATTCCAACTACTTGATAAAAAAAAAAAAATCATAACCATAATCATAATAATGACGATGATGACGATTACAACAACAACGATAATAATAATAGTAAGTAATAATAATAATAATAATAATAATAATAATAATAATAATAATAATAATAATAATAATAATAATAATAATAATAATAATAATAATAATAATAATAGTATAATATAAACATTAAAATATATTACAAGCAAATAAAATGATTAAAACAAAATATTGGGGAAAAATAAAAGTAACCCGCCG
>NC_088368.1:260691-264018 GCF_034508935.2 Berghia stephanieae | reverse complement strand
TGATTGATTTTATTCTGGTAAAGAGGTCATAATTTAAGGGTAGATTGGTAGTAAATTGAGATACTGAAATCATACACAATATTGGTTTTTAGGTTTTACTGGTCATTAAAATCTTATCCTCATGAGTTATCTTACCACAAATAATGACATAAATCATTCAAGTTTACTGTTATGACCAGCACAGCTGTTTGAGAGGAACGGAAATGGTAAAGAAAATACCCAGAACTATCAAAACCAACAATAAATCAATTAAATCAACTGCCAATATGATAATAATGCATAGGAATATTGATGCATAAATGTACTTTTGATAATAAAAGATAAAAAGTAAATAATTATAATTATAATATATTTTATTGAATCTCTTGAGATACTGCTGCTGAGTTTTGAATAACGAATTTTTATTTAAGTGCACCATAATTTACAAGCACCTGAAAGTTGGATCGACAATTTGTAATATTTAAAGAAAACTAATAACTACAAGAATTTTCAATTTTGCATTGAGATTTATAAAAACATCTGATTTTTCAAATCAAAATAATGAAGCAAAAGAGGCTATTCTAGTTTTCCCGCTATACCGACATATTATAAGACCAAAAATATCCATAATTGCACTCATTGGACACGGCACTGCCTGATACCTGTTTACATCCAATGACCTCACGCAGGTAGCTAGCAGGAAGGGTTAATGGCCCCTTGGGAGTTGTATCTGAAACAGCGCTGATTCCACGCAATGTGCGGTATTACTTAGTTTTTTAGGGACTAATTCGGCCTCATCTGAATCCAGACATTTCTGATATGTAGAGAGATTCTGGATAAGGGTACTTACTATTGATGTTGGTGGTATCACCACATATTTTTGCCTTGAAGGAAATATTCTGCCATTGCAGTTTGGGCTAGGATGTTATAGTCCGACTTAAGATGTGACCAAATTGCCTCCATCACTGTTCTTTTATTATTGTACTCAGGCGCTGGACACTGGCTATTTCATTGAGATCAGTATTTGTAATTGTCTCTGGCCAATAGATTTCAATTACGCGACGTAATTGTTTGCGGTGGTTTGATAACACCATCTAAACCTGACAATCTGTTATTATTGAGCTTTTGTATGGCTTCACATATTTCTTGGGGCGTTATAGACGTTTCATGCTCTGGATTGGTAGACTCGAAGGGTTCCACTTCTTGATTACGCTTGTCTTTCTCAGGGTAGTACACGCTTATTGTGTTTATAATTTCTTCTTCATTACATAAGGCTGTTCTTTCTTACATTTGTCGTTGATTATAAGTTTCTTATGTGTTTTCTGTTGTTTGATTGTATTCACCGCTTTGATTATAAGTCTCTTATGTATTTTCTGTTGTTTGATTGTATTCACCGCTTTGATTATAAGTCTATTATGTGTTTTCTGTTGTTTGATTGTATTCACCGCTTTGATTATAAGTCTATTATGTGTTTTCTGTTGTTTGATTGTATTCATCGCTTTGATTATAAGTCTATTATGTGTTTTCTGTTGTTTGATTGTATTCACCGCTTTGATTATAAGTCTATTATGTGTTTTCTGTTGTTTGATTGTATTCACCGCTTTGATTATAAGTCTATTATGTGTTTTCTGTTGTTTGATTGTATTCACCGCTTTGATTATAAGTCTATTATGTGTTTTCTGTTGTTTGATTGTATGCACCGCTTTGATTATAAGTCTATTATGTGTTTTCTGTTGTTTGATTGTATTCACCGCTTTGATTATAAGTCTATTATGTGTTTTCTGTTCTTTGATTGTATTCACCGCTTTGAAAATGTTCACACTGTCATTCGTACTGTTCATATGTTTATTTCTGCCACAGTCTCATCTATTTTCTCTTTGTGATAATATTTTGAATGAGATTTAATTCTATGCCTGATTTCTTTGTCTCTTCATTTTGTTATTCACATTCGTATTTGAGCAGCTGTTGATGTCAAGTCTCAGATTAGAAAGTAGTCTTGTTTTTGAGTACTACCTCTCTCAGGCAGTGTTGTTTCCCTGCTATTCAGCTCGCTTTGGACAAGATGTTGAATTTCAGCTGGGTTGAGGCATCATTTAAATTCTTTGACGACATATTCGACGCGAGCGTGTTTATTACATTTTCTTTGACTAAGTCATCTCTTAGGCTGCTGAAGTATTTGATCGATTTTCTATTTTGTTCGTAATGCGTATGCCTAATAATAATAATAATAATAAATAATAATAATAATAATAATAATAATAATAATAATAATAATAATAATAATAATAATAATAATAATAATAATAATAATAATAATAATAAATAATAATAATAATAACAATAAAATAATAATAATAATAATAATAATAATAATAATAATAATAATAATAATAATAATAATAATAATAATAATAATAATAATAATAATAATAATAATAATAATGATAATGATAATAATAATAATAATAATAATAATAATAATAATAATAATAATAATAATAATAATAATAATAATAATAATAATAATAATAATAATAATAATGATAATAAAAATAATGATAATTATAATGGTGGTAATAATTATGTATAATCAATTAAAGATTTAATTTATAGTTTAGTTATTTAATAGATTTTTAGACCTTGGTACAACTCAAATAATTCACGTCTTATTGATCAACATAAGATATGACATGACGACAATGATTTTTTACACTGTACAATGAGATTTGTTTACATAAGATTTATATAACCATGAAATAGTCTTCCAGCAAGAGTAATATTATTGCCGCTACAACTACTACCACAACTGCTACCACCAGTACATCTATACTACTACTACTACTACTACTACTACTACACTTAACTACTACTACTACTACTACACACCACTACTACTACTAACTACACTACAGCCACCACTACTATACGTCTACTACATCTACAACTACTACCACAAACACTACTACCATCACTACTGCTACCACTACCAACACTACTACCACCACTACTACTACGACTATTACTACTTCTACTACTACTGCTACTACTACTACTACTACTACTACTACTACTACTACTACTACTACTACTACTACTACTACTACTACTACTACTAGTACTACCCCCCCCCTGCTATCACTATCACTACTACTACTACCACTACTACTACCCCCCCCCCTGCTATCGCCACCACGACTGCTGCTGCTACTACTACTACTGCTACTACTTCTAACACCACCACCACTACTACTACTTCTTATTACTACTACTACTACCACCACCACTACTACTACTACTACTGCTACTACTACCCCTACTACTACTACTACTACTACTACTACTACTACT
>NC_088368.1:243191-255691 GCF_034508935.2 Berghia stephanieae | reverse complement strand
AGCACGTTTTTTTATATTAAAAAAAATAATAAAATAGGTTTTAATCTTAACCTCACAATCAACTTAGGTAAGAATTCAATTTGGTTAGTCATGCTACACATTTAAATCCGGGCAGACGTGCTTGCCATTCACTTTACTTGTCAATAAACAACGCCAAATGAAGAGATAAATATATGTCCAGTGTCGTCGGTCAATCAGCGACAAGGTGGACTGTCTTTTATAATTTCAACCACTGTTTGTGTGATTGGACAGGGTTACATTGACCATAAAACTATGGCACCGTGTCTTTTGATAAGCTGCTTTACATGCAATGTCCTACTCGACTGAGATGTATACTAGTGCTTGGCTGAGTCGTAGTATTAAAACAGAAACCTGACAGCTAACTTGGAAGGTATGAAATTAAAATTTATCTCTATTTGCCCTGATGAGGGAATACATGAAACATGGAGAAAATCATTCCCCGAGACCATTGTTTCATCTTTGCTTTAGTGTCTATGTGTGTGTGTGTGTGTATGTATGTGTGTGTGTGTGTGTGTGTGTGTGGGTGTGGTTATCAATCTTTTATCGGTAGCATATTATTTTTGCTTTTTTTCCAGGTCACAATTCCTTCCTTAATTCATCCAATTATATCTACTTGTCTTTCACTCATAAAAAAAGAGTAGTTACAGCAATAGATTAGAACTGGTGAATCAAAACGCAATTCAAACGGGGGATTTTGCGCGATGAGTAAATTGATAATGAAAATGGGCCTTTCTGAAGAGGCAGTTTTATTATTTCATCAGCACTGTTGGCAAAAATCATAGACGTAGTACCAGTGTATGAAAACAGATTATTTTCATTTTGACCAGAATTTAAAAAAAGAACACATTGAAGGCTAAATGATACAGTTGAATCCGCATATATTCAACACTATAAAAGTCAACTCCAAGATTAGGATTCTATTATATTGATAAACTAAGATAACCTCCAATACTGTCCAAAATCTCTTCAGCAAGAATAAGGTATAAAACGATTGGGCGTTGGTTGTTTTAATTTATCTGTATTTGGAAAGGGCAAAAATAAATAAATCATGTTTTTCTCCGTTTACGCCGAGCACCCCTAGTGTCACAATAATATAATGTAAACAACTTTATCGGCCCAGCCCAACGTTTAAATATGAAATTCGATTAACAGAGATTGTAAGTCTTTCATATGACACTGTGTCGACTATTTGGTGTGTCACTGAATTTTTACAAAAAAATGTACACAGGCGATGGATCATTTAGTCAGTAACACACTTAATCTATCCAGAAGAGCAAAATCACCAAACACCAACTGTCACCATAACATTATCATTTGATAGTTGATGTTTATTCGTAAAATGTCCCTAAAATTGCAAAATGAGGGTAGGCACGTCTGGTAGTAGTAGTCCGCATTAGTGGTAGTAGTAGTAGTATTAGTAGTAGTAGTAGTAGTAGTAGCAGCAGCAGCAGTAGTAGTAGTAGTAGTAGTAGTAGTAGTAGTAGTAGTAGTAGTAGTAGTAGTAGTAGTAGTAGTAGTAGTAGCAGTAGTAGTAGTAGTAGTAGTAGTAGTAATAGTAGTATTAGTGGTAGTAGTAGTAGCGGTAGCAGTAGTAGTAGTAGTAGTAGTAGTAGTAGTAGTAGTAGTAGTAGTAGTAGTAGTAGTAGTAGTGGTAGTAATAGTAGTAGTAATAGTAGTAGTAGTAGTAGTAGTAGCAGTAGTACTAGTAGTAGTAGTAGTAGTAGTAGTAGTAGTAGTAGTAGTAGTAGTAGTAGTAGTAGTAGTAGTAGCAGTAGTAGTAGTAGCAGTAGTAGTAGAAGTAGAATGAGTAGTACTGCCCTAACCAACAAAAGGACAGTATCTCTAAAAAAATCATAAAATCACTTTTTTCCTAATCGACACTCTAAGATATAGGAAATCTTACAAAGTTGTCAGAATGATCATATCTCAAGTATTTTTGAAATTAGAGGCTATTAAAAATTTTGCTTGAAACTGTATCCTATTTAAGCCCCATCTTTAACCAATAAAAGGACAGTATCTCAGACGGTCGTCTCCGCCCCGTAAAGTTAACGGGGTCCCTCCGTGAGCATGACGGTGGCTACAACCACAGACTAGGGAGCAGACCTGACAACAGCCACTTTTTAGTGGCTAATCGTCCCTGGTTGCATAAAAAAGAAAATGGCGGCGCTCGACCTCCCGTGTTCAGATTCTTTATGGGAGAGTAGATAATGAGTTCCCTATATGGCCATGTCAATCATGTTGATGATGATATAAGCCTACCCTTTGATGTCTGCAGTCGCCTTTTCGTTTTCTACGGTCACTCATGGCTAAACAGCCGTCAACAATGAACTGAACCATCGTTGGAACACTGGAAGACGCTCATGGCATAGTTGCGTCACAATCACCACGTTGCTGAATATATTATCCAGGCACGGTTGATAGGTAAAAAAGCCAAATTATGTTCTAGTTACATTTGAAACAAACAAAGAATATCACTGTTCTCGTCTCATTGAGATATAAAGAATGATATAAAAATCAAGAGAATCGGCCGATAAAAAAGTTACTATAAAAAGTTAAAATAAATAAAAGCAATTTTTAAAATCAAATTTATTCGTGAAACAGTTGGTTTTCAATCGATTTTTCTGACATAAGGACCAATGTTTTTCTTTTTTTAAGCTGATTTCAACAATGTGACTTTCAAATTCCTCAGAATTATATTTTTTACTTTTAGATTTTAGCTTTTAGGCCTACTCAAAAAGGTGTTATATTCCTTGCGTAACAATAGCGTAATAAATCGACGGTGAGATTCAAAATTCTACACAAATGGACGGTGGCGGTAGTATATCAAAGAGGTGTACCAAATTTATTTACCAACTAGTTTTCTTAGTGCTAAAATTACAAAGTAATAATATAATTTCGCGTCAGAAAAAATAACTCTCAAGTTCCTATCTCTTTATTACGATAAAATTGATACCACGAATTACAAAACCGCCCCACAAATAAGGGAGATATAAATTATTCATAATGCTTTTTTAAAGTTATTAATATAAACCCGATCATTGGAGCCAAGTCTTAATGTACAAGTAAAAGTGTAGTTTAATATGTCTAATTTGGTTTATCATCATAAACCTGGCCTTTTTTCTATTTTCCGTCCACAAATCAAGGTTAATCTAGCTCAGTCAAAGACATTCATATAGAGATTAAATCGAACAGCGTCCCTGGTTTCATATCCAAGAAAATGGCGGCTCTCGACCTCTCACTAGCCACATTTGATGACGTTTTCCTACCTGTTGTCCTCTCTAGTCCAGTATTTTCTATGGCGACAACGAATATTATAATATAGCATGGCCACAGACTAGGAGGCAGACCGGGCAAAAGCCACTTTTTAGTGGCTAATCGCCGCCATTGTATTGAATATGGTCAGCAGTTATCGGATGAATCGAGAATAGAGAGAGACTGACGATATACGGGGTTTCCAGAAAACTGGCAGCGTAAAATTATATGAGAAAACAGTAAACATTGGCATTTCGGGACAGAACAGACGCGTTGTTATTGTTAGCAAAAATTAGATAAACAAAATGCGATGAAAGGTTTGATGAAAGGTGTGATGAAAGTATGAACTTCATGGTCGATCAACTTGGTCATCAATCCATTCAACTATCAATCTATTATACTTCTTTTACTACTACTGCTACTTCTACTACTACTACTACTACTACTACTACTACAACTACTACTACTACTACTACTACTACTACTACTACTACTACTACTACTACTATCACTACTTCTATTACTACCATGACTATGACGACTACAACGGTGAAAGAGAGAGAGAGAGAGAGAGAGACTGATCAGAGAGAGAGAGAGAAAGAGAGAGAGAGAGAGAGAGAGAGGGGGGGGGGGAGAGAGAGAGAGGGGGGGGGAGGGTGTTCTTCTCTTGCACCATACATGACATAGACTTGTCTACGTTGTTGGATCAAAGTGACGGATGCCGAAATTTCGCCTGTCCTTCACATTTCACACCTAGTATCTGCTAATACTAGGTATGTGTCAACATCTGTTAGAGAAACTGATCAGCAAGTTCAAAGAGGTGAGTTTCATTATTTGTGTCTTCTCATTAATATGTGGAATGTCGGTTGACAGTTATGTAACATCAAAATGAAATGTTGATCGTCTCCACAAACTTCATCAAGAATCAAAGTAGGAGGAGCTTATTTTACCTACCGTTATTACGCCGATTCCCGATTGCTGGACAATACGACTTGTCATTTTATCAGCTAATTGGGAGGGGCATATAAATTATGGTCAATTTTAATTGGTTAATTGAAGAGTGTGTAGAGAGAGGGTATTTATCAAGGGTGGGGTGGGGGAAGGGGTGGGATTAAAATGCTTGAAAAGAAGATGAGTTGGGGGGGGCGGATAGAAAAGGTACTAGCCATTCAGATTTATTTTTACTTTTCATTGTTTATTGTTTCCTTTATTAACGGAGAGCCCGTGCCCGAATCATACATTATTTGCATTGTTCAGAACTGATAAGTTCAGACATTTTGCCGGTGATCCTATACTCATTACGTTTTGTTACTCAGATTTGTTCTCGAAATAAGACATAAAATGTATTGTTGTGCCATAAATTGTAGCAACAACACAACGCTATCATGCCCAACACTGGACCCAAGAACAGAAAATCCAGTTCGAATGCACAGATTCCCTGACTCGATCAAAGAAAGAGAGAGGTAAGAATTCTAGTTCTATGATTAACAGAATTAAGAATTTGTATAATTTGCATGAATACGTGTGTTTTTGAATAATTAAAGATATAATTCTTCTATTCAATGTTTTTGATGAATGCAAGTCGTATTATTACATATTGAATAAAAATGAGTTCTAAATGAGCGCAATATCTACTAAATGTGCTCAAAGCCCTTTCGGGTATCAAGCAACGTGTCCCTAGCTAATATTAAGGATAATTTTATCACCTGATACATGTTCGGCGATATACTTTTTTTTACGAAAGAGACAACGCTGTTAAAAACCAGGTACTAATGTTATAAATGGGATCTATTATTATCAAAGAGAAAGACTGTATCATGTTTAAGTGCAACACAACTTCGGGCCTTTGATTAACTCGAATTTTCCCCTTAGAAAATCCCAAATTTTAAATAAAATATGATTTGTTTAAAAAACGTAGCACTTCCAAACCATTCAACTGTTTGCCGAATGAATACACACTTAAGATTTGCCCAATTGAACATAACTTCTCTTCAACTCATTTTTTTTAACAAATTTTATGATATTAATTTAAATTCAACCCCCAAATAAATATTGATTACAATTACAACAGCAATCTATGGGAGAAAAATATATAATCAAAATTTGCGGGAACGAATACACTCTGGCAATAAAAAATCAATATTCGCGCCTTTGCCCTCGGCTTATAAAAATATTCATATAACTCATTGCACGTATCTCCCCGCCTCTTAATATAGCATTGAAAATTGTGTGCGCTTAACCACGCGCCTCGTATTTATAAAAATTCCCCCGCCCCTTTTGCCCTCATTTCATAATGTTAAACCAAGCGCTTAATCAAACCAAAATAAAAAATCCCGAACGGGCCCCATTCCGCGTCTCGTAAATTAAATCGTGGCACTTAATTACCGCTCCCTTTCATCCACTGCGCTTATTTACCCACTATGCTTTACACATTTACCCTAGGGTTTCTTATAATTCGCGATCTTAACAAGTTAACCACTTGTTTCACCAAATATTATCCTCACATACATAAATGCATTTTTTAAAATTTTTATCCTCTGTATAAATTTTAACTCCCATGAAAAAACAATTTCCCTCTTTCAAAAATTTTTAATACTCTCCCTTGTATTTTTTATTATCCCTTTTCAATCTCCACTTTTAAAACAAAAGTCCGTTATTCGGTTATAATTAGAATATTGCCCAAAATAATTATATGAACGCGTTTTAAAAAAAAAACAAACCAAAACAAAACAAAAACAATGAACGACTCATATCCGCATAAATTTTTTTAACTTTAAATTTTCTGGGATAAAAACCAAATTCCTGCAAAAAACTATTATAACACCAGGGCCATTTCACAAATAAATTAGCTCGTTGTCGATTACTTGGCTGCGTTTTTCCAACATTTATTCCCCAAAAATACAAACAGATAAAACCCTTTTCTCTTTGTCCCGAAAACCCCTGAATCTCAAGAGTCAATATCAACTTTCCAATTCATCCCTACCGAGGAAAAAAAATATAATCAAGATTTGTAAATAACAATAAATAAACCCTAAAAACATTTTTTTAATTATAAACTTAAATTTACGTGTTGTTATTGCCATCATCTTCTGATCATTTTGACAGAAAATAAAAACATAAAAACCCTTAAAGAATGACCACCGTCTATGTAATTCCAACAGTAACATCAAAAAAAAAGAAATAAAAATCGACACATCTTTTACTGATATAACAAAACATGCCAATAACGGTACAAATTATATTTGAAGATTTTATTCCGAAACGCTTGTTTTTGATAAACCCCATTTTCATTTATTTGAAAAAAAAAACGCACTAAAATATTCATTTAATTCTTGGGAATTTTTCTTCACTCTCCCTCCCTCTTTTTAATATTTAAAAATACTATAGCATCATATGAAATTATTATAAATTTTTATTATTATTATTATTAATATTTATTATTATTATTTTTACGTTCTATAAATATTGCTTTAGTTTTTAATATATTTTCTTGTCCATCTATGGTTCTTTATTTCAAAATTATTTCTTTTAAATTTTTTTTAAAAACCTATTTTTTCAAAATTTTTAGGAATAAATTAAAAATTTTCAATAATTTTTTTCAACATTTCATTACAAAAAATTAACTATTTCCCCCTTCAAAAAATATTCATTTTCAAACCAAAATAAAAATATTTCCTATCTGTCACAATTATTCTCTAAAAATTCCCGGTCTCAAAAAATTAAAATAGATTTAAACCGAACAATATACTTTTTGTTTTAACCATGTTGGGGATGATACCATCTTTACATCTGTCCAGGCTCCAAATAAAGATATAAAAAGAATCCTGAATCACACACCAAATAGTACAAATGTGGGGTATTTCACACATATGTAATGGCTTAGATCCCCTAGTGGTTTTTTGATAATAGAATTACCTTGGGGTTGTTTTGTAGATGTAAAAATGACGAAAGATTTTAAAGGGGGCCGTTAAATGATGATTAAATGCAAACATCAAAACATCAAAAAATCCAATTCCAATTTCATTTCTTACATTTTTTATTTTTGTGAAAATTTCCCAAATCCAAATCAAATAGCATGTTTCATAATTCAACAGTTCTAAATTCCAAACCCAAAAACATGAAAATCCAAAATCCATAAAATAAGTCCCCATAAAAAGCCCATTTGCCTAAAAACCCAAATTTCCCAATATACTGGAATATTTCTAAGCCCCGAAAAAGCAAATAAATAAATGTGACCCAAAAAGTTTTAAATTTGGGGCACTATGGCCCATTTGTAATCCCAGAACCCAAAGGGGTTTAACCCCCTTCCCTTTTTTCCTCGAAACATCCTCTTTTAATCGCTATCAAAATTTTACCCAAATTCCATTTTTTTCCACCCCCCCCTGCAGTTTTGCATTTCCCCTCAGCTTTTAATCCAACCCCAAAGAAACCAAATCAAACCCAAACCCGAAACGTCAATTTCTACAATTTGGGTTAGACCCCCCCCTTTTTATGATAAAACATTAACTGAAAAAACCCCCTTTTTTCACCGTTTCACACCCCTAAACCAATTTAAGAGGATTGTTTAAATAGTACTCAACAATAACCTGCCATAACTTGACAAATAACTGCCCAAACCTTTTAAAGCTGGCCCAAAATTTTAACCCGAAAAGCCTGCATTATGTACTCACAAAAAACCATTTGCGAATAATTGGGACAGTTTGCACCAAATGTCTTAATACCTTTTGCATAGGCTACCTCTTACACATCAACACTCCCCGTCAAAAAATGTGATTATGACTTTGTTTAGTTTTATCTATTCATATTTCCCTCTCTTGGAAGTAATTTTTTTTTTCTACTTCATTGTGATTAGATTCAGGATCAAGTGTTGTTTTTTGTATATGTGTATGTAACCACTTGAGCGTGGTTTGTGAACGTGTCTGCGCCCACTATGACTATGATAAAAACAAAAACTGATTTTATATTGGGGATCAATGAGGGCCAAAATTCCATTTCTTTGAACATAAAGCTCTTTTATTATTATAAATTATTATTATTATTATTATTATTAATATTATTATTTTATTATTATTAAAAAAATTATTATTAATATTAATATTAATATTTTTTATTAATATTATTAATATTATTAATATTATTATTATATTATTATAAAAAAATTAAAAAATTTTTATTAATAATTTTTAAAAATTAAAAATTAAAAATTAAAAAAATTATTAATTTTATTAAAAACTTAAATTATTATTATTAAATTATTAATTATTTATTAATATAATTAACCATATTATTAAATTAATATTTTTTATTAAAAATTTTTATTATTATTATAAAATTTTTTTATATTTATTATTATTAAATTCTTTAAAAAATTTTTATTTTTTTCAAGTACCCATTCCCCGCTTTCGAATACAATAATAATCCTTAGTTTTTTTGGGTTTTTTCAGTCAATACAAACTCAACATTTGGGTTTAAAATTTTTGACGTGGCGAATCTATGAAAAGCTAAGACCCTGGTGCTATAATTATTCAATGTTTTATCAAAAAAGACAATCCAATTTTCCGTATCGTACGTGATAAACTAATGCTACTACTACATTACTGCTACACACTACCCCACACCTACACTACTACTACTACTACTAAATAATACTAACTACTAAATACTACTACTACTACTAAATGCTCTATACTACTCCTACAAATACATTACTGCTACACAAATACTACTACTACAAATTACTACAAAAACTACTACTACTACTACAAAACTACTACTACTAAAATACTACTACTACCCGCAATACTACTACTGCTACTACTACTACTGCTACTAAAAAAACAACACTCTACTATAAATAAACCCCCCCCCTACTTTTAAAAAAAAACCAAAAAACCAAAACCCCCCCCCCCACCCCCCAAACCACACCCCCACTATTAAATACTCCTCCACTTTTTCCCCAAAATTACTCTACACTAATACTACTACTACACACACTAACAAATACTAAATACCCCACATTAAAATTGCTAAAACTACTAAAAATACTACTACTACTACACTACTATACTTTCGCCCCCATTAATTAAAAATTATTATTTTTTTATTATTATTATTGATTATTTATTATTATTTTTATTATTATTAAAACTATGCTGTTTGGCGCCTTTGTCTTGTGGTAAAGACCGGGACTCCAGCACCATAGTTGATGCTTAGAAAAGCTCTCTTATTCACAGTCTCTCACAATTCTCGGGCGTTAAATAAATAGGTCCCTTTGGGTGGAAAACATGTGGAAAACCTATAAGGCATCATGTCTCCCCCTACATGTTAAGGTTGCTTTTGGGGTATGGCCATTTGTACAGTGCTTGAGTACGTTTGAGTTTATGTTACAAAAGTAGAAATTTTGGGTTGTTAGAATAAATAATACGGGTGCGGCAATGGGGTTCTAGTGGTATAAACACTCGCTTTCGAGGGAAAGGGTCCTGGTTGGAGCCTAAACCTCGGGCGCATGTTATTCCTGGAAAAGGCTCTTTACTCACATTCCTCACGTACCCCCAGGGTAAATGATACCTGGCCTTAAAACAGGGGTTTCTTTGGAAAAAAAAGGGAACATTGTAATATGGGCCTAAAAATGGGGCCATTTTCCCGTCCACATTTTTAAATGTTGTTTGTTGACCGGGGACCCCTTGTAAAGGGCCCCTTGAGCACATTTAGTGGATATTCGCTAAAAAATAAAGCCAATTAATGTTGTTTTAAAAGTAGTAGTAGTAGTAGTTTTACAGTATCCATCAATGCCTAATCGCCAGTTCTTATTCACACTGACGACTTTTTTGGTTAGTTTGTTCAAATGCTTTAAAAAACATTTCTTTGTGAGTTCCCAATCATTGTCCACTAAAATTCTGTCATTGACGACACTTATCTGCTCTGATTGAGAGAGAGAGAGAAGAGAGAAGAAGAGAAGAAGAAAAGATAAGAGAGAGAGAGGACTCGTTGTACATATAGAAGGATCTAACTACGTGTTGGCATGGTACTGGTCATTGTTTGAAATAAAACGCGTCCTAAATGTTAAAGGAATTCCCAGGGTTCTCCTCACTTTTATTATGTGTATTTACACCCATTCCTGTTGAAAATCAATATTTTTATATAACCAAATACAGGCATAGCGATAGAACAAAAATTGACGCATCGGTTTGTAATTGTTTTAATTTTAATAAACCTTTTTAGTTTTCTTGTTTACCAATACATAAAAATTGACTTACTTGACTTAGATGCCTTCGCGTCTCGACCGAAAGATGGGGTCGCCTTGGCTGTTTTCCAGTATTTCCTGTGTGGGTGTCCTTTCCAAAATTTCCGGTCCTCTGCTAGGGTTTTTCAATTTCAAGGGCCCCCGCCGTTTTTGAACTAATGCTTTTTTCCAAGTGTTGTGATTTTTTTTTAGGATCACAGGAGTGTGTGATCGTCTTCCTCTGAAAAGGTTTTCCCCTGTTTTTGAAGTATCCCGACATGGGTTGGTTTTTCTGTATTTTTGTCCCTGATATAGTGACCGAAAAGTTCCATCGTTTTTTTAAATGTCAAGGGGGTTTGGGCTTTTTTTTGTGATCTTATAGAGTTATTCTTTTGAGAACTTTTTGGGTTTTTGATGTCCAGTACTCTTTTTTAGCTGTGTGCGATGGAAGGGATCCAGATGTTCTTCTTACCGATTTTGTCAACGCCCAATGCCGCAGTTTATTTTAAAAAGTAACGGTTTTACAAGAGCATGGTAAGTTTTCAGTTTGACATAATTATTACCCCCATTATTATTAATTATATTATTATTATTATTATATTATTATTATTATTATTTTTAATTATTATTATAAATTTTATTATTTTAATTATCATCATCATCAATATTATTATTATTATTATTATTATTATTATTATTAAATTTTTATTATTAATATATTATTATTATTATTATTATTATTGTCATTGTTATTATTATTATTATTATTATTTTTAAATTTTTATTATATAAATTTTTATTTTTATTTTTTATTATTATTATTTTTATTTAATATTATTACTTTTATATCATTAAATTTTTTTCGTTGTTTGCCTTGCTTTATTATTGATTTTACTTAAATTTTATTTGTTGAAAAAATATAATTCTTGTATAGTTACATTGGCAATTGCCTAAAATAAACGTTTTTGAACTTTTTAACATATAATTTTTTACATTCAGAAAAGTGATGGAGCAGGCACTTATGTTGGTAACAACAAGAAAATGAAGTGATAGAAAAGTGCCAGAAGACAATAAAAATAAAATTTTTTTTCGCGGGGGTTGGGGGGTTTGAACCTGCGACCATATTGTACACAACTCCGCCAGGGGGTGAAGCGTGGGGTCTACCGTGTTTAAACTATCCACAACACAAAAATATTCGTTTCAAAACTCAAATCATTTCTAATCCCTCTCCCCACCCACTTCTTTGAGATCGCCGAATCGTTCACCACAATCGCGAAATAAATTTTTTACCCCAGTTAAAACTAATAGCCAATATTCTCACACCCAAAAATATAACACCGAAACGATTGAGCCCTTGAGTATGCCCGGTGTATGGGGTGAATTTAAATTCAAAGAGAGTGGAGCAGGCACTTATTTTTGTAACAACAAATATGTAGTGAGTAAAAGTGCCATAAGACAATAGAGATAAAAAATATTTTTTCGCGCGGGGGTGGGGTTTGAACCTGCCCACCTATGGGGAAAAAACCCCACACCGCCCCTGGGATTTTAGCGTGCTCTACCGTGTGACTATCCACGAACACAAAAATATCTTCAAACCAAAATCATTTCTAGATCCCTTCACCCACTTCTTTGGAAACAACGAATCGTTTTCACCACCATCGCGAATAAATTTGGGGCCACAGTTAAGCTTAATTTCCATATTCTCCTTTACAACATATACCCAGAACGATTAGACTTTATTCCCGGTGTATGGGGTGAATTAAAAAAAAAAAAAATTTTTTCTCTATTGTCTTCTGGCACTTTTCTACTCATTCATATCTTGTTTACCAACATAAGTGCCTGCTCCCCCAAAACTTTTCTGAATTTAAAATTCACCCCATACACCGAGAAATACTCAATGTCCCCAATATCGTTTCTATGTTATATTTTGTGATGAAATTTTGGGCAAATTAAGCTTAACTGCTGGCCCAAAATTATTTCGCATGGTGGTGAACGAATCGGCGAT
>NC_088368.1:230691-233191 GCF_034508935.2 Berghia stephanieae | reverse complement strand
TGCGTATATTTATGGCACAACGAAGCTGTCAAAAAATGAAGTTAGAGAATGTGTGTAATCATGTATTATAATAACCTGTAATGTGTTTTCCAACCACCACATCATCTACTACTACAACCACCACCACAATATCATCACTAACACTACTACTACAACCACCAGCCCCACATCATTAGCACTACCACTACTACAATCACCACAACCACATCGTCATCACTACCACTACTACTGCAACCACCACCACCATATCATCATCATTACCACTACTACCACAACCACCACCACCACTACTACTACAACCACCACCACATCACTACCTCAACTACTACAACCACCACCACAATAGCATCACTACCACTACTACTACAACCACCACAACCACATCGTCATCACGACCACTACTACTGCAACCACCACCATATCATTACCACTACTACTACAACCACCACTACCACCATATCATTACCATTACCACTACTACTACAACCACCACAGCCACATCGTCATCACTACCACTACTACTGCAACCACCACTACCACCATATCATCACCATTACAACTACTACTACAACCACCACAACCACATCATCATCACTACCACTACACTACAACCACCACCACATCATCATCACTATCACTACTACTACAACTACAACCACCACCACATTATCATCACTACCACTACTACTACTGCAACCACCACCGCCATATCATCATCATTGAAATATTTTTTTTAAAATTGAGCTTTATATAGTGCAATATCTACTAAATGTGCTCAAAGCGCTTTACAAGGGGTCCCTGGTCAACATTTAACATGTAGGACGGGACATGACGCCTGTTTTTCGGACAAAGACAACTCTGTTAACAGCCAGGTACTCATTTTACACCTGAGTACGGTGAGAGAATGTGAGTAAAGAGCCTTTTCCAAGGACTCAACTATGGGCCGAGCGCGAGGCTCGAACCCAGGACCTTCCGATCCGGAAGCGAGTGTCATACTACTAGACCACATAGCCGCATCATTACCACTACTACTACAAACACCACCACCACATCATCATCACGACCACTACTACTACAACCACCACCACCACCATATCATTACCATTACCACTACTACTACAACCACCACCACATCATCATCACTACCACTACTACTACAACTACAATCATCACCACCACCACATCATCATCACTATTACTACTACAACTACAACCACCACCAACACCACATCACCTCACTAACACTCAGTACTACAATCACTACCATTAGGTTTTGGAGCTTTACTTCATTTGAAATAAGGAAACTTCGGAATTGTATTTGGCAATGTGTTTATATATCATAATATAATTCTAATCAGTTATCTATTTAGAACTAGATACTATACAATATGTATGCCAAATACCACCCCAATTCCCCTTTCTTGTGTGCGGGAATTCCTCTTTCGGCATTGAAATTGAGTGTGAGAGAGTCATCACTACACACATAAACAACAGAAACAATTTAAAAACAAGACTATGACACGCAACCACTCACACACGGGCTATACTATTTATCCTTTTCTCTATATAGAATAGGACAAGACAAACAATAGCTTGACTCTCGCTACACTTCGCATTGATGTTTGTCGTCTCACGAGTTCAACTCTCGGTCGACCTGTCAATATTCCTTTTTGCCTCGGACGTAATCATTAATAGAATGTTGTGTGGTTTTGACCGTGAAGAAAACCTTAAGAAGTCACATTTATATCATTTTAGAGAGATCGTTTTGAATAATTTTGAGTTAAACGAGCGAGCAGCAACTTGTTTTCATGAACGGCCGATCAGCGCTTGTTTACTATAGTAACGCGATTCCCAGCCAACATCAAAATGGCGGATATTTTTCTCATCGAGGCCGCTGGTTGGTTAGCCAATAAGGGCACCGTACGGTTTCCATTGGGTAAATTCCTTGGCGCTGTGTGATAAATTACGTTTAAAATTATTTACTGGAGTTGGAGTTGAATAGAGTTATCTGTCTTACTTAAGGACACAAAGAAGAGAGCCCAATTTAAAATATGTCAGGAGATTCAAACGCCCTATCAGATGCAACAACGTTTTTTTGTCATTCTATTCCTCTCTCTCTCTCTTTCTCTCTGTCCTTCCATCTCTCTACCTCCCTCCCCCTCTCTCTCTCCTTCTCTCTCTCTATTTCTCCCACCCTCCCACTCCCTCTGTCTCCTCCTCTCCCTCTCTCATTCCCCCTCTCACTCTTTCTTTTTTTCTCTGTCTCCCCCTCTTGTCTCTCTCTTTCTCTCTGTGTTTCTCCCTCTCTCTCTCTCTCCCCTCTCTCTTTCTCTCTCTCCCTCATTATTTCTCTCCCTTTCCCTCCCTCTCTCTCTCTCCTTCTTTCTCTCTCTCTCTCTCTCTCTCTCTCTCTCTCTCTCTCTCTCCTTGTTACCATAAAACAAACCCTTCTAAACTCAGATACACAAACTTGAAACGGCACAGCTGTCGAAAGCAACTC
>NC_088368.1:198191-220691 GCF_034508935.2 Berghia stephanieae | reverse complement strand
GGACAAAACCAAGTAATCTCTTTCCAAGACAAAGACAGAAAGCAAGTTGGAAAACAGATATAAGGGGATAGAAGACACAGTAAGTACCTCCCTGCCCACTATGGGAGGTCAGGAACCCCACCCAGTTAAAATGGTTGAAATATAATTTAAAGATTGATAAATATTCCACTTCATTTGCTTTCTGATAAATACAATCCGGAATCAAGAATGAACTAAACCAAAAAAAAGGCTTGTTTTGTGTCCTTTGACTTGATATCAAAATCAGCCAAATAAGCTCACAAATAAAGCCACAAAACAGTAAAGGACCAAAAATAAAGTTCTTTTTCTTTAAAGTGTCACTTTCCAGGCCTTTTGTACGTTTTGACCCTGACCACTTCAAATTAAGAAACTGTGCCGTTAGTTCTGTAGCAATCAGATTATTTGTCATTATTTTTTAAAATGCCCAATTGACTGCTCAGGAAATGAATACGTAATCCTTGACGGCTAGCGAGTAGGTGTTTACTTTTGCGTATCTCTTCCCCCCCCCCCCCCCCCCCCCCCCCCCCCACACACACACACATAAAAATCGGTCTAGAAATAACATTTTTTGTAATAGATTTGATTTTGAAAACAACTTTCTCAAATTTTATAATTTTATGATAATTTCCTTATTTTCCAGTCGATGTTCTTGATTTATATATCGTTTTTCGTTTCTCAATGAGACGAACGCACTGATGTACCTCGTTTGATTCAAGAGTTTAAAACACAGATTTCGTATTTTGATTGTGAGTCCAGCCTTACTAAGAATTCACGAGCGTTGAGATATGACGTAACTATATATACAAGACCTCGTTCTCCACGCCACAGTGGGGCTTCCATTCATCGCTTTCGGTCAACCGTGGTCTTTGAAGTTACACAACATATACCGCCTGTGATGCCTGTACACAAATCAAGGGCTGAGCTGACTCATGTTGACAAGCGAGCTATCAAAAGAGCAATCGTTGATGGGTCAAAAACTCAGGATTTCATATAAGGACAGGAAATCGATACCCACCCACCTGTCAGTGGACAGAACTGATATGATGAAATTAGGGATCCATAAAATGTTATATCATTGTAGGCTCCACCCTCTATTTCTATTCTGGCGTAGATGTAGACGGCGATAGCATTACCGATATCATAATGACTAGAAGGCAAAGGGTTAAAGCTTCCAAACAATTCCAATCGTCGTCTATCTCTAATGGGACCCGTTAGAGCCGCGACGCGCAAACTCAGTATTGTCACTTTCTAGGGTAGCGTTTTAAAAACTCTAGAACAAACCTTGATAAATGAGTGAAAGTTTAAACTTTCCTAATACGGCCACTGGTTTTGTTTTCCGCCCCCATTTTGTTTTGTGAAGTATTGAAAGCAGTCCTAGTTGTTGTTTTTTTTTTTCTATTAGGTTAGCACGAGGTCGGGGGATTTTTTTTTTTCTATTAGGGTTAGTCATAAGTCTTCGAGTCCGTTCCAAGTACGTGTGCACGGAATATCGCAAATTCCTCCAAAGTTACAAAATGTGGAGCCCTGATTTTTTAGCATGCAGGTTTATATTTTAAGTGACATTACGAATTTAGAATAACTATAATGATTGACCAAACGGTTTTCTCACAATGACGAATTCATTTGATCTTTTCATCGTTTGCAATAAAATTTGACGCAAACTTTAAAATGTTTATAGATAGAACGAAGATGACTTTGTTATTGTTTTTTGCCATCCGCGTTTATGAGTAATTCTCAATAAACTGTAATAACCAGACTATAAACGTTCAAGATATCGCACAGCTTTGTGTGTTGGTCCGTTATATTTCCGGATGGCAATGCTGTGAGCTTCCTAGCCAAGCGCATACTATCTATGGTAATGGTGTGTTGATTCTCTTTCCCGTGTAGAAATAATCACAACAAAGTTTCATTCAGTGGCGTAGCTTAGCAAATAATTTTGGGTTGTTGGAAATAGTTTGTTTATAGATAGCAATTATCTAGTACTTCACAGCATTGAAAACAGGCGGCGTTGATACGATATCATCTCTTCGGCAACGGCCAAATAATACATTGGACGACACAAGCAGCCCGTTAGGTGCTTATACATTTTTCGGACAAAGACATAAATGTTAAAAAACAGGGAGGTCTTCGAATTTTTACGCCCGTCTTTGAAAGGACGAGGAGAAATGCCTTTCACAAAGACATAAACCCCGACCAACTGTTGAGCAAGACATCTCATAAAGGTCGGACAAGACATGTCACGAAATCCCACTGGTCACCCATCGATTACGCTACGTGTTCGCCACTCTTGAATTAAGTTCGTTGGAGGGGTGGAGGGGGAGGGGGGGGGCGCTTTGAATGTATTCATGTGAAATATCACTGAAATAAGCTTCTTTAACGCCAGATTTCATGTAAGTTTTGTACAGTATAACCTTTCAAAGGAACCGCAGTTTTCAAATACAGTACAAGAGATACAAATTAAGATGACATAAACATTTATTAATTTGACCTCTCCCCTCTGAGTTCCTGTTTGTGAGCCATATTGCTATTAGCCGCAAGCCTTGAAAAAGAATTCCGCGCTTCGCCTATCTGGAAAAATACTTGTAGCTTTTCCTCTGTCACAACTGTGCATGTTTAATCCATAATTAATCAGTTTTTATGAATGTAGAATTCACAACGGGAAGCTTTCAAATATTAAATTGTAACAATTGTTTATGTCGAGTGTGTACAAAAATAAAGTGTACACTTTGCAGTGTCATTTTGAACTCAAGATGGCAATCTCGTGAAATGGAAACTCCTGGTCAAGCCTGTGGGCGAGTTCTGTGATCGTTATCACAACAGAATTCACCGTGTTTAACATCGTATTGTAAAACATCAAAATGTTCACTCACCCTTCGTTTTTTTATACACCGTAAGGAAGAAAAATTCTAAAGTATGATACTGTAACCAGCGGCGTGGCGTATTGACGGCATATGGTGGCGCCATGATTAGAAAAAAAATTCTAATACAGTGAACACGGTTAAGAGGAGAGGGCACGACATATTAAAAACTCTCTTTTATGGAAGGGTGGGGGGGGGAGGGTCGATGGTTTCTGCGAGTGGACAAAACTTACAAAAACAAATAATTCATGAAAACAACAAGCCACAACACTGAGATACAAGTCCCGTATGGAAAGGTCTTTGTAATTATTCTTTGTCCATCATTTAAAGGATTGGATTTGGTAGATAATGCAATCAATATGTGATATATGTAAATCAAAAGAGAAAAAAAAAACCTATGACAGAAATTACTTACTTTTAGTACTTGTAAAAAAAAATCTGCACTGCGATGTTTCATTTCTGCAAATCTTTTTATAATGTGTTTATTGAAATCTGGAATGGCATCTATTTCAGCTTTGTGAATTGACAGAATCATTAATGAATTTAACCGCTCCTGTTTCTTTGAATTTCGCAACAAAAAAATTTCACTTTTTTAAGGGTGCTAAAACAACGTTCAGGAGGTTAAGAATTACGATGGAAGTGGTTAAGGTCACTATAGCCTATAGATGTCCGTGACTTGTCAGTGTTTGTTGTATCTGTAAAAAGTAGACAATAAAAACAAAAGCGGAAGTCTCGATGATACCTCAAGTCATCGGCCACCAACACTCAAAACTTCCCGAACTCGATGACCAAGGAAAAGTCGGGAATTCCCGAGAAGCAGCACTTCAACTGAGCTTTGGATGGCTTTTTTGTATTAAAACTTAAAATACATTAAATAAATTCACTTTGTATAATAATAAAACATTGATACCTATAACCATTTTGATCTATTTACGACGTTTGTGTTTTGTTAGCTGTTTAAAATATGATATAACGTCAATACCCAATACCAATGACTAGGTATTGAATGAAAGCACCGATGACTAGAGCGATGCTCGAGACTTTTTTGAGTCTCGAGACTCAAAAAAGCATCGAGACGCAAAAAAGTCTCGAGCTTCGCTGAAATCATCGCCGACGAGAGAGGGGTGAACAATGCAGATAGTACACATTGTTAGTAACGCGTGCGTCGCTCGCGCAGTATAGTCTCGAGACTCGGACTCGGGACTCAATACGAGAAGCATCGACGACCAAGATTCTCGAGACGAGAAAAGCATCGAGAACTAAGTGGAGGTCGGGAACTTCTCAGTCGTCGATGACCTGACTTCTCAAAACCTAAAGCATCGGTGACCTTTTGGTGACCCGGGTGCCCTCCCCTAAGGATATAGCATTAATTGGTGCTCGGATTGCTTTGCACCACGGTGTTTGATTTAGTCACTACTTCGCGGAGGGATGTCACCAACACACGAGTCGGCGCAGTGCATGACTCGGAATCTTGAATAGAGTGGAGACTAAAAAGGCAGTATGTTGTTGGCGAGTTGGTGAAAGACAGTGGAGTTCAAATCTGTTTTATTTTTAATTAAATTATGCTGTTAATGATTTTTTAAAAGATTGGTGCGGTGCCTGGCACCATTCGATCCAATGGCCCCACGCCACTGACTGTAACCGATGCAAAAAACCCGGCTTAATGTCACAATTCTAGTGTTCGAGCCAATTTTCTATAAAATCCATCAGGTTGTGAATATATCCACGTCAACGCGTGGCCACGGATTGTGGAACGGATTATAATAAAGGTCCTGGGATGTTGGATTTTCATATTAGGGTCAGTTACAGGTACTAGGTTGTATTTTATCATATGGTTAGGGAAAATTTGAGCTGTTTCCCTTAGCACGAGGAGCTTTCGGAAGGCCTCCCAAAATGTGTTGAAGAAAAAAGCTTACCTTCTTTATTGGTAAATACTTCCAATATAGAATAATTCAATACAATAATATGATATCAAATGGACGCATGTATAATGAAAAGATAAACAAAAGAATCGTCCCCTCTAACCTCTAACCTCTCCTCGAGTAGATAAAAAAACTACAGCACACACAGTATTCGTTCCTCGTCCAATTCCCTCTAACTGGATGGAAAGCTTTCCATACAACCAATATGTCATGTGGAACAAAGTATAACACAAAAGATCATCCAATGTTGTATAATCGGAAACAACAGAGCACATTCGATGAAAACTAACGATAAAAAAGTTGGAACTGAAACTAACATGAGAAACAAATTGAATTCCATTCCAAGTAGGCAGAGATATCTGGACCTCGTGGGGTGACGTCACCATCTGGGACGAAACCCACAAGCGGGCTAAATATCACGATGGCTACGCTCGAACTCAGGACCTTCCGATCTGAAGGCAATTGTCATACCACATAGCCGCACAGCTTGTGCTCTTCTGGTATGACTTCCCCACCTGTCGGTTCCTGGTTCGAGTCCCGTTCTGCGCAGGGAAAGATTGAATACTTGAAAAAAAGGTTTGTAGAAGAGGAAAAAATATTGACTTTTTTATTTTCAACTTTCAGTATCAAATTGTTTCCCAACTTTAAGAGCTTTTGATGTCTTCGGTCACATTCACGAGTTTAAATCTGCAGATCAATACTCTCTCTCTCTCTCTCTCTCTCTCTCTCTCTCTCTCTCTCTCTCTCTCTCTCTCTCTCTCTCTCTCTCTACTCTCTCTCACTACTCCTCTCTCTCTCTCCTCTCTCTCTCTCTCTCTCTCTCTCTCTCTCTCTCTCTCTCTCTCTCTCTCTCATTTATACTTGTATACATACATATGATGTTCTCTGGAAAATACTACATGTCATCTCCGCTCGAAACCGTATTAAGTAGGGTTTTTCGATTGTCGTTTTTTTCGTTTGTTGTTTTTGATTTTGTTTTTGATTTTGTTTTTGATTTTGTTTTTGATTTTTTTTTTTTTTGGGGGGGGGGGTTATATAAGCAAAAAGATGTAAAACGCCAAAACCTAATGGTAGAGATTGTAGTACTGGTGGTAGTGAGTTTGATGTGGTGCTGGTGGTTATAGTAATGGTAGTAGTGATGATGAAGATGTGATTGTGGTTGTTGTTGTAGTGGTAGTGTTGATGTGTTGTATGAGTAGTGTGTGATGGTGTGGTGGTGGTTTGAAGTAGTAGTGGTAGTGATGATGATGATGTGGTGGTGGTATATTGATTGTAGTAGTTGTGGTCGTGATGATGATGAAGTAGTGGTGGTGGTTGTAGTAGTGGTGGTAGTGATGATAATGTGGCGGTGGTGGTGGTGGTGGTTGTAGTAGTAGTAGTGGTAATGATAATGCGGTGGTGGTGGTTGTAGTAGTAGTGGTAGTGATGATGTGGTGGTGGTTGTAGTAGTAGTGGCCGTGATGATGATGTGGTGGTGGTGGTTGTAGTAGTAGTAGTGGTGGTAGTGATGAAGATGGGTTGGTGGCGGTGCTTGTAGCAGTGGTGGTAGTGATGATAATATGTTGGTGGTTGTAGTAGTGGTGTGTGATGTGTAGTGATGGTAGTGATGATGTGATAGTGGTGGTTGTAGTAGTGGTGGTAGTGATGATGATGTGGTGGTGGTGGTTGTAGTAGTAGTGGTAATGATGATGTGGTGGTGGTTGTAGTAGTAGTGGTAGTTATGTTGATGTTGTAGTAGTAGTGGTAGTTGTAGTGATGATGATGTGGTGGTTGCAGTAGAAGTGAGAGTGATGATGTGGTAGTGGTGATGGTTGTAGTAGTAGCGGTAATGATGATGTGTCGGTGGTGGTTGTGGTAGTAGTGGTAATGATGATGTTGTGGTGGTGGTTGTAGTAGTAGTGGTAGTGAAGATGTGGTGGTGGTGGTTGTAGTAGTGGTAATGACGATGATGTGGTGCTGTTGGTGGTTGTAGTAGTAGAGGTCGTGATGATGAAGTGGTAGTGGTGGTTGTAGTAGTAGTAGTAGTGGTGGTAGTTATGAAGATGAGGTGGTGGTGGTGCTGGTAGTAGTAGTGGTAGTGATGATGATGTGGTGGTGGTGGTTGCAGCAGTAGTGGTAGTGATAATGTGGTGGTGGTGGTTGTAGTAGTAGTGGTAGTGATGATGATGTGGTGGTGGAGGTGGTGGTATTAGTAGTTGTGGTACTGATGATCATGTGGTGGTGGTGGTGGTGGTGGTGGTAGTAGTGGTAGTGATAACGATGTGGTGGTGGTTGCAGTAGTAGTGGTAGTGATAATGATGTGGTGGTGGTTGTAGTAGTAGTGGTAGTGATAATGATGTGGTGGTAGTTGCAGTAGAAGTGGTAGTGATGATGGTTGTAATACTAGTGGCTGTGATGATGATGTGGTGGTTGGAGGGGGGGGGGAGGGTACAAATTGACCTCACCGGAATTTGACGAAAGTTGCCCGGAAGCCGAAGTTTTTACCGGTGAAACCGGAGTTTTGGCATCACTGTATATATGTATCTAGCAATATCCACGAAAATTGCTCAAAGCGCTTTACAAAGGGACCTTGACCAACAGCAACACGTAACATAAAGAACTAAGCATGACGCCTGTTAGGCAATAATATACTTCTTTTTTTTCGACAGAGACAACGCTGTTAACGGCCAGGTAAGTGAATGGAGCAGGCACTTATGTTGGTAACTTACGTTGCACCCGCGGTCTCCAGAAATCGGTGAGCGCGGGTTCAACACACAACCATCGCGAAGTTACCTGGCCAGCAGTTAAGCTTAAGCTTTGCTCCAGAAGTCGGTGAGAGAGAGTTCTAGAAATGAATTACTTGAGTTTGATACGAATATTTTTGTGTTCGTGGATAGCTCATACGGTAGAGTCACGCTCTCACCGGCCAGGCGGAGTTGTCGTACCAATAAGGTCGCGGGTTCAAACCCCACCACCGCCGCGAAAATTTTTTATTCTCTATTGTCTTCTGGTGTTTTTCTACTCACTTCATCTCTTGTTGTAACCGCCAGGTACTAATTTTATACCTGAGAACTCGAATGTTAGTAAAGAGTATTTTCCAAGAACTCAACTATACGCCGAGCGAGGCTCGAACCCAGGACTTTCCCATCCGAAAGTGAGTTTCATACCACTAGACCACATAACCGCACCTTTGTAGTTATTTGTGATGATATGCGGTGTCCTTGAATCAATCAAGACACAAATAATATTTTTTTCATCCCTCAGAAATTCATCGACATTGACATTGTTGGAGGTTGTGGTAAAAGATCGACTGTCCTTACTGGTTTGATTGCAGTAGAAGCAGCGGTAACGGTAGCAGTACAATGTAGTGGGGACAATAATAATATAATAATATACACTTTTTTTCATCCAAAAAATGGAAATTGTTTATAGACGAAGAAGTGGGGGAAATGGATTGGGGGGGGGGGGGTGGAAGAAGAAGAAGAAGAAGAAGAAGAAGAAGAAGAAGAAGAAGAAGAAGAAAGAAGAAGAAGAAGAAGAAGAAGAAGAAGAAGTAGGAGGAGGAGGAGAGGGAGGGCGACAAGGATGAGAATGAAGAGGAGGAGGAGAAGGGGAAAGATGAGATGTAAGAAATGCAAACATCACTATCCCTAAATATAGAATGAGACATCATTTGTTTTACGAGAGATATCTTGCATAGATCCTTTTATTTTATGGAGCCTTATTTGATTGTACTACTTGGGGTTTAGTTATAGTACGTGTCCGTTTTTGTATTGGAAGTGGTTATTCAGTATCAGATACTGAATAGCGCTTTGCCACTATTCAGTATCCATAAGGAACGCTTTTTTATAGAGAGAGTGAAAAGTGCGACAATCTCAGTTGAAGTAAATAAACTGCTGACCTACTTCCAGATTGAACTCGTGCAGTAACTGACAGCCCGATTCAAAGTTGTAGAAATATTTTGATCGTTATTTTTAATTTTTGCTATTGTGCAATTAACATAGTTCAAAATATCAAAAGAAGAGTGGCATTCAAATACATTTTTTAATGTCTAAATAGACATGATTAAATGTCATTAAAAGTTTAGTGACACCATGGCTTGGTGGATAAGTTGTTTGACTCTGAACTTAAGGTTCGAGAATTCAAATCCCGGCCGGGTTAACTTTTATTTTTCCCCAATATTTTTGTTTTAATCATTTTATTTGCTTGTAATATATTTTAATGTTTATATTATACTATTATTATTATTATTATTATTATTATTATTATTATTATTATTATTATTATTATTATTATTATTATTATTATTATTATTATTATTTTCTACTTACTATTATTATTATTGTTGTTGTTGTAATCGTCATCATCATCATTATTATGATTATGATTTTTAAATCAAGTTGTAGGAGTTATTTAATCAGTTATCGATTTATTACGAATATCTTTTATGTGTTATCATCTCGTTGTTGTTTTTCATTGATGTGCTCTTCTATTGTTCATTACTTTTTAAAATCTTGCTTTTTTCTGTTTGTCACATTTGTTGTTGTTGTTGTTGTTTTTGTTTGTTTGTTTGTTTTGTCATCTAAGACAATCCCGATTCGTTATAAATATGTGGCCAGACTTTCTGCCATTTTTAATTGAATGATGTACTTCCGCGAATTAATTGCAGTATTATATTAAAATTTACGTGATAATAATAAAAATATAAATAATAATAATAATAATAATAATAATAATAATAATAATAATAATAATAATAATAATAATATAATAATAATAATAATAATAATAATATAATAATAATAATAATAATAATAAAAATATAATAATATATAATAATAATAATAATAATAATAATAATAATAATAATAATAATATAATAATAATAATAATAATAATAATAATAATAATAATAATAATAATAATAATAATAATAATAATATAATAATAATAATAATAATAATAATAATAATAATAATAATAATAATAAATAATAATAATAATAATAATAATAATAATAATAATAATAAATATAATAATAATAATAATAATATAATAATAATAATAATAATAATTTAAACAGATACTGAATATTAGACTACAATTGACATCTATTTACTGAATACACGTGGTATTTTTAGGGGTGTTTCTTTTTTTACGAAACCTGAAACCTGCCAAAACACGCCGAAACCTGACAAAGTTAGGGGAAGCAGGCAGCAGTGGTGAGTGAACCTGGGACTCAGGGAAGTGTACACCATTGGGGAGTGAACCTGGGACTGGGTTTCGTAACAAAAAAGCAATTACTTTTTTACGAAACCCAACAATATCCAACAAAGTTATGGAAAGAAAGTAGGCAACAGTGGGGGAGTGAACCTGAGACTCAGGGAAGTGTACACTATTGGGGAATAAACCTAAGTCTATGGTTTTTCGGTGGGTTTTGGCGGGTTTCGTAAAAAAGTAATTGCTTCATTCTCGTCTGGTACCCAACTCCCATAGTCCCAGGTTCATTTCCACTGATATCCTCTTCTCACAGTCCCAGGTTCACTCTCAACCAGTGTGCACTTCCCTGAGTCCCGGTTCATTGCCCAATGGTGCCCACTTCCCATAACTTTTGATAATTTCGGTAGGTTTCGAAATAAAAGTACATTCTGAGCTCACTGTCCACTGGTATCAGCCTCTCGCAGTCCCAGGTTCAATCCTCATCTGTGTCCAAATCCCAGATTCACTCCCCCCTGCTGCCTGCTTCCCATAACTTTGTCGGGTTTTGGCGGGTTTCGTAAAACAGTAATTTCCCCTCCCCCTTGGTATTGTCTTTTTACAATATCCAGAGTCCCAGGTTCACTCCCCACAAGTGTACACTTCCCTGAATCTCAGGTTCACCCCCCACTGTTGCCTACTTCAATAACTTTGTCGGATATTGCCAGGTTTCGTAAAAAAGTAATTGCTTTTATATGAAACTCGCTGAAGCACGCTGAAAACCAGAGTCTTAGGTTCACTCCCCACTGGCGTACACTTCCCTGAATCTCCCATAACTTTGTCGGATATTGCCGGGTTTCGTATAAAAGTAATTGCATTTATATGAAACTCGCTGAAACCCGCCGAAAACCAGAGTCTCAGGTTCACTCCCCACATGTGTATACTTCCATGAATCTCAGGTTCACCCCCCACTATTGCCTACTTCAATAACTGTCGGATATTGCCAGGTTTCGTCGGGTTTCATAAGAAAAGTAATTGCTTATATATGAAACTCGCTGAAATTCGCCTAAACCCAGAGTCTCAGGTTCACTCCCTACTGGTGTACACTTCCCTGAGTCTCAGGTTCAGTCCCCATTATTTGCTTACATTCCATAACTTTGCCCCAATTTGTTGGCATTTGGCGCATTTCGTGAACAAAAAGTAATTGCTTTTTTAAAATAACAAAATCCGCCGAAACCCAGTCCCAGGTTCACTCCCCACTGGTGTACACTTCCCCGAATCTCAGGTTCACTCCCCACTGTTGCCTACTACCCATAACTTTCTTGGATATTGCAAGGTTTCGTCGGGTTTTGTAAAAAAGTAATTGATTTTATATGAAACTAGCTGAAGCTCGCCGAAAACCATAGTCTCAGGTTCACTCCCCACTGGTGTACACTTCACTGAGTCCCAGGTTCACTCCCCACGCGTTGCCTACTTTCCACTTCTTTGCCGCATATTGTCGGGTTTCGTACAAAAGTAATCCCCCCCCCCCCAATTTGTTATTGCTTTTTTATAAAACCCAGAGTCCCAGGTTCACTCCCCACTGGTGTACACTTCCCTGAATCTCAGGTTCACCCCCTCCTCCCCCCTCCCCCCTCAGCCTCTACACACACACACACACACACACACACACACGCTGCTGCCTACGTCCCATAACTTTGTCGGATATTGCCAGGTGTCGTCCGGCTTTTTATTACGAAACCCGCTGAAACCCAGTCCCAGGTTCACTCCCCACTGTTGTACACTTATCTGAGTCCGAGATTCACTCCCACAGCTGCCCTCTTCCCATAACTTTGTCGGGTTTTGGAAAAAAAACACCGTATTATAGTGCAAAACCACTATTCAGTGTCAGATACTGAATAGTGCAAAACCGCTATTCAGTATCTGATACCGAAAAGTGCAAAACCACTATTCAGTGTCAGATACTGAATAGTGCAAAACCACTATTCAGCATCAGATACTGAATAGTGCTAGATTTTGTATTTGGTATATTTTGTACATTTGGTATATTTTGTACATTTTGTATATTTTGTACAATTTTGTACATTTGGTATATTTTGTACATTTTGTACATTTTGTATATTTGGTATATTTTGTACATTTTGTATATTTTGTACATTTTGTATATTTGGTATATTTTGTATATTTGGTATATTTTGTACATTTTGTACAATTTTGTACATTTGGTATATTTTGTACATTTGGTATATTTTGTACATTTTGTACAATTTTGTATATTTGGTATATTTTGTACATTTTGTATATTTTGTACATTTTGTATATTTTGTACATTTTGTATATTTTGTACATTTTGTACATTTGATTTTTACTTTTGACTTGGTAATTGTCATTTGGTAATATTGTACATTTGTATATTTGTACATATGTGTATATTATGTACATGGTTATATCTGTTGTACATTTGTATACTTTTGTACATTTGGTATATTTTGTACATTTTGTATATTGACATTTGGTAATTTTGTACATTTGTATATTTGTACTTTGACATTTGTATTTATTTTGTACAATATTGTACATTATTGTACATTTTGTACATTTTGTAATTGGTCATATTTTGTACATTTGTAATTATACCTTTGACCATTTGCTAATTAATGACAATAATACAACTGGATTTTGTATATAATTGTGATATTGTTGTACATGTTTTGTACAATTTTGTACCATTCGGTATCATGTCCACATTGTGTAATTTTGTACATATTTATTGTACATTTGTATATTTTGTATTTTGGTATATTTTGTACATCTGTATATTGTAACATGTATATTTGTACATTTGTAAATACATTGTATATTTTGTACTTTGTATATTTGTAATTGGTATATTTGTACATTTGTATTTGATTTGGTAAATTTGTACAATTTGTACATTTGTCTATAGTACATTGTATATTTGTGACATTTGTAATTGTAATTTGTATATTTGGTAATTTTGTACATTGTAATATTTGTACATTTTGTATATTTTGTATATTTTGTATATTTGTATATTTGGTATATTTTGTACAGTTGTAAGTTTGTAATTTTGTACATTTTGTACATTTGTATATTTTGTATATTTGTACATTTTGTATATTTGGTATATTTTGTATATTTGGTATATTTTGTACATTTTGTACAATTTTGTACATTTGGTATATTTTGTACATTTTGTACATTTTGTATATTTTGTAATATTTTGTACATTTTGTACATTTTGTACATTTGGTATATTTGTACATTTGGTATATTTTGTACATTTGTATATTTTTTACATTTTGTATATTTTGTACATTTGGTATATTTTGTATATTTTGTATATTTTGTACATTTTGTACATTTTGTATATTTTGTATATTTGGTATATTTTGTACATTTGGTATATTTTGTACATTTTGTATATTTGGTATATTTTGTACATTTGTATATTTTGTACATTTGTATATTTTGACATTTGTATATTTTGTACATTTGTATATTTTGTACAATTTTGTACATTTGTATATTTTGTACATTTGTATATTTTGTACATTTTATATTTGTATATTTTGTATTTGTATATTTTGTACATTTGGTATATTTTGTACATTTTGTATATTTTGTACATTTTGTACATTTTGTACATTTGGTATATTTTGTACAATTTTGTACATTTGGTATATTTTGTACATTTGGTATATTTTGTACATTTTGTATATTTTGTACATTTGGTATATTTGTACATTTTGTACATTTGTATATTTTATACAATTTTGTATATTTTGAACAATTTTGTATATTTTGTACATTTTGTACATTTTGTATATTTTGTACATTTTGTATAATTTGTACAATTGTGTACATTTTATACAATTTTGTAGATTTTGTACATTTTGTATATTTTGTACATTTGTATATTTTGTTCATTTGGTATATTTTGTATACATTTGTATATTTTTGTACATTTTGTATATTTTGTACATTTTGTATATTTGGTATATTTTGTACATTTGGTATATTTTGTACATTTTGTACATTTTGGTATATTTTGTACATTTTGTACATTTGGTATATTTTGTACATTTTGTACATTTGGTATATTTTGTACATTTTGTACATTTGTAATATTTTGTACATTTTGTATATTTTGTACATTTTGTACATTTTGTATATTTTGTACATTTTGTATAATTTGTACAATTGTGTACATTTTGTATATTTGGTATATTTTGTACATTTGGTATATTTTGTACATTTTGTATATTTGTTAATTTTGTACATTTGGTATATTTTGTACATTTTGTATATTTGGTATATTTTGTATATTTGGTATATTTTGTACATTTTGTATATTTGGTATATTTTGTACATTTGGTATATTTTGTACATTTTGTATATTTGGTATATTTTGTACATTTGTATATTTTGTACATTTTGTATATTTGGTATATTTTGTACATTTGGTATATTTTGTACATTTTGTATATTTGTATTATTTGTACATTTGGTATATTTTGTACATTTTGTATATTTGGTATATTTTGTACATTTGGTATATTTTGTACATTTTGTATATTTGGTATATTTGGTATATTTTGTATATTTTGTACATTTTGTATATTTTGTATATTTTGTACATTTGGTATATTTTGTACATTTTGTACATTTTGTACATTTTGTATATTTTGTAGATTTTGTACATTTTGTATATTTTGTACAATTTTGTATATTTTGTATATTTTGTACAATTTTTTATATTTGGTAAAATTTGTACATTTTGTATATTTTGTACATTTGGTATATTTTGTACATTTTGTATATTTTGTACAATTTTGTATATTTGGTAAAATTTGTACATTTTGTATATTTTGTACAATTTTGTATATTTTTTATCTATTTATGATGAATCTCTCATTGTTAAATATGAAGACGATATATAGCCATTTTGGGACTATTGAATAGCCAAGAATCAGAAAATGATTATATAAACCAAAGTGAACATTTTAAAAATTGGTGTCAGAAACACTGCCTTGAAATTAATGTATCAAAAACAAAAAAAACAAATTTTTGATTTCAGAAAAACTCAGAATCCTCCAAATATAATAAAATAAAAAATAAATAAACAAGAAGTTGAACTTGTCATGCAATTCAAATATTTAGAGGTGATCATTGACGAATCAGCAGAACTTCCATATACAGGCACCACTCAGGGAAGACCCGTGATCAGACAACAAATGTCATAGTTTATATATAATATATCGATATTGGAAGAACTTCCATATACAGGCACCGCTCAGGGAAGACCAGTGATCAGACAACAAATGTCATAGGTTATATATAATATATCGATATTGGAAGAACTTCCGTAACAGGCACCACTCAGGGAAGACCCGTGATCAGACAACAAATGTCATAGGTTATATATAATAGATATTGGAAGAACTTCCATATACAGGCACCACTCAGGGAAGACCAGTGACCAGACAACAAATGTCATAGGTTATATAATATATAGATATTGGAAGAACTTCCATATACAGGCACCACTAAGAGAAGACCCGTGATCCTACACCAAATATTATAAGTTATATATAATACATAGATAATGATTAAACAATAATTAATAACGTAAAGATAAAAAGTAGAAAGTTTCAGATCAAAACATATCCCATCTTTTCCTATCATCACTTACATTATGAGCAATTTCTCTTGCCTGTATTTGGAATTTCTCACGACGAATCGCAAATTCTCGTGCAGTTGGCATCTCTAGGAAACTTTGTCAAATAATGTATATTCTCCCAACATTTGGAAATGTTGATATTAGCAGAAAGACAATGTTGCAATCTACAATACCCTTTTACTTAGTATAGTAACTTTCTGTTTAATAATCTGGTGTGTGTGTGTGGGGGGGGGGGGGGTGGAGGGGAGTGAAAGAGAAATCAAATTTAAATAGAATAATTAAAGAATCTGGAAAAATAATGAATTGCAAACTGAAAATCGTTGAACAGCAAATACTACATAAGAGATGTTGAGATGAAAGCATTTGAAACTCTCAATGACAAGAAACATCCTTTTAAATATTAATTTACTCTCCCTGCCATCTGGCAGACGATATTTAGAGACAAAATGTAGAACAAATAGATATAAATTTACTTTCATACCCTCTGCGATTAAAGCAATAAATAAAGCTATGTAAGCACAATTTTTGATCCATTATAAATAATATACTCACACGCCAAAATGTCTGGAACAACAGAAACTTCAATCCCAGAATTAATCACACCATTAATCAAACCGCGATAACGCGCTGAATTATCCAACTTGAATAATAAAGCCACAATAAAAGTTTTCGTTAAAATCTCAAAGCAATCGATACTCATTTGGACTGTGTACTAAGTGTGATTTATGTTACAAAACAATGTTTTTGTTTATTCACCTTAACAACGCCACCATTATCTCATTCGTCTGTCGTGTTTTATTCATCCTGTTTTCTTGATAACGGGGAAACCCGAAACGTCCACATTATTTGTTTTCGTTTACCTAACTGGTTTACATTCAATTCCACATTGGTATGTGTTAAAAATACTCTGGATGAGCACGGTTGGATTTTATAATTCAAAATACGATCTTATCGACTTTACCAAATGGACGACTAGGTGAGTTGTTTTCATTCTTCAAGACAACAAACACAATGGCAGACAAAGTGGACGAGAAACTCATTGGAACTTTAGAAAACGTGTAAAAATGAAAACACATCAATATTGGACAGAACTTTTAGAACACAGTAGAGAAGACCTTTACAATCAATATTATACCTCTTCCTATATCTTTCCCAACTTCTATGCTCCTGCCTGTGTGTGTGTGTGTGTGTGTGTGTGTTGTGTGTGTGTGTGTGTGTGTGTGTGTGTGGTAGGGGTGTGTGTGTAGGGGTGTGTGGAGATGTGCGTGTGGTTGAGAGAGTGTGTTTGGGCTTTTGAAACTGTTATGAAACGTCATCTTTATTTACATATTTATATCCTTCATCATTTTGGTGTTTTTATATTATAATTAATTGTATTACGTTTTTTTTTTATCTAGGTGCTGGTGCTGGTGAATGATGAGGAAATAGATGTCATATAGTATAAATGTGTGTCATGCCTTGTTAGCGTAAGGTGTTCAATTCCAATTTTCTAGCATGGCCATCATCGTCTGCAATGTTAAAACCCGAAAATAATATTTTAATTATAAGTTGTCACTAAATTGTATTAATCAGACGATAAACGTTTAACATTACACCTTCTTTTGTGTGCCGCTACGTTATATCTGGCTGGCGGATGTGTGAATATTTTAAACACATATCATCACTATCTTAAAGTGTGTCATACTTGAGTAGCATGAGAGCTATTTGAAATCCGTGTGTTAACACACCTCTGTAGTCTTATCCGTATTATCATAATTCAAAGCGTAGTGTGACCAACACCCGCCGTATTACACACTACCTTCACACCCCCCCCCCCCCCCCTTCCTTCCAACCCCACCCAAGGGGAAAGGGGAACAGCAGTGACATCTATAGATAGTATGCAGATGACGTCACTCAGGTCTTTGTTATTGTTTTTGCCATCCGCGTTTGTGAGTTGTTCTCACTGAACTGTATTAACCAGACTATAAAAGTTCATGGTTACACAGAGTTTGTGTGTTGGTCCGTTATACTTCCGGATGGCAATGTTGTGAACTCCTTGGCCAAGCGCATTCTATCTATATATTATTATTGAAGTCCGAGGGGAACAGACATTTGAATTGAACACTGACGAGTATTGATGCTGTGCGCTAAGCCAAAACAAACTCACAACATTGCCAGCTGGATACTTCATTCCAACACACAAAACTGTATCATGATGCTGTACGCTTGGCTAATAAACTCACAACATTGACATCCGGAAATATAACGAACCAACACACAAAACTGTATCGTGATGGTGTGCGCTTGGCTAATAAACTCACAACATTGCCATCCGGAAATATAACGGACCAACACACAAAGCTGTATCATGATGCTGTGCGCTTGGCTAATAAACTCACAACATTGACATCCGGAAATATAACGAACCAACACACAAAACCGTATCGTGATGGTGTGCGCTTGGCTAATAAACTCACAACATTGCCATCCGGAAATATAATAGACCAACACACAAAACTGTATCGTGATGTTGTGCGCTTGGCTAATAAACTCACAACATTGCCAACCGGAAATATAACGGACCAACGCACAAATCTATGTGTAACTTTGAACGTTTATAGTCTGGATAATACTTTTAGTGAGAATTATAGTCCATTCCAAGTACCGTGTGCACGGAATATCGCAAATTCCTCCAAAGTTACGAAATGTTGTGCCTTGATTTTTTGCACGAGGGCTTATATTTTTAGTGACATTACGAATTTAGAAGACCGATAATGATTGACCAAACAGTTTTCTCCTCACAATGCCCAATTCCTTTGATCTTTTCTCCGTTTGCAATAAAATATGACTCAAACTATATAATGTTTACAGTAATGGTGTCTTGATTCTCTTTAGGTGGGACAAATATTCACAATAAAGTTGCATTCAGTGGCGTAGCTTAGCAAATCATTTTGGGTTGTTTGAAATAGTTTAATTATAGATAGCATTTATCAACTGCTTATAATTTATCTCTTCTCTGATGGACAACGGCCATATTATAATATATTGGACGACACAAGCAGCCCGTTCGGTGCTTATACATTTTTCGGACAAAGACATTGATGTAAAAAAAACAGGGGGTCCTCCGATATGCCTCTCACAAAGACATAATACCCGACCAACTGTTGAGCAAGATAACTCATAAAGGTCGGGCAAGACATGCCACGAAATCCCACTGGTCACCCATTGACTACGCTACCTGTTCGCCATTCTTGAATTAAGTTCGCTGGAAAAGAAAAAAAAAGGGGGGGGGGGGGCTTTGAATGTATTCATGTGAATATGTGACCCTTCGTCTCGAAACGGTATTATGTCGGAATGAATTGGACCCCGAAAAGTGACTCTAGAATTAAATTGATAGTAAATACCAATTTTTTGAGCTTTTGCATTGTGAGAAATTGTCTTCATTCTGTAACATAACAAATCGAAACAAACCCCAAGTTTCACGTTTTTGTCAATAAATTCAATTTTTTGCACCCAAGTCATCCCGACATAATACCGTTTAGGGACGGTGGGTCACAAATCACTGAATGTAAACTTCTTTAACACCAAATTCCATGTAAGTTTGTACAGTATAACCTTTCAAAGGAACCGCCGTTTTCAAATACAAGAGATGCACAATTAAGATGACATTTAAAAAAACTTATCAATTTGACCTCATTGACATTTGCCGCATGTCATGAGAAAGAATTCCACGCTTTGCCTCTCTGGAGAATTACTTGAAACTTTTCCTCTTAGTGATTCTAAGTGCACATTTAATCATTCGTATTTCTTATCGGTTGTTATGAATGTAGAAATCATAACAGGAAGCCACGCCCCTGGCGTTCAACTATCAAAATGTAACAATTGTTTATGTCAAGTGTGTACAAAGTGTACAATTTGATGTGTCATTTTGAACCTAGGATGGTAATGTTAGTGTGTAGAGCACACGATTCTCGTGCAATGTAAACCCCTGGTCAAGCCAGAATTCACTGTGTACAATATAGAATTGGAAAACATCAAACTGTTCACTCATGTCAGACCCTTCGTTTTTTATATACCGTAAAGAGAAAAAAATATCCTAAATTATGGTACTGTAACCGATGAAAAAAATCATCAAAATGTCACGAACAATTCTAGTGTTCGAGCCATTTATCATTAAAATCCATCAGAAGGTTGTGAAGATATCCCTGTCAAAGTGTGAGCACGGGTTGTGGAACGGACTAAACTCATATACATGGATGGCAAAAAAACAATAACAATGACCTGAGTGACGTCATCTCCGTTCAATCTGTTAGTCTTAGTTTTGCTATGCGTTTAGCCAAAAATCTCACATTTCATCAGCGGAAATAATAACGTATCAACACACAAAACTACGTGTAACCTTGACCGTTTATTGATGGAACGACATTGACGTCATTCAGGTCTTTGTTATTGTTTTTAGCCTCCCATTTTATTGAGTAGTTTTCGAATTTCAGTCAATCAGACAAGAAACGTTCAAGGTTAGACATAGTTTTGTGTCTTGGAGCGTTAGTGTTACTATGCGTTTTGTTAAAATACTCATCAAATCCACAAGCCGGATATAACGTAACAACAACAAAATAATGTGTAACCTGAAACGTTTATAGTCTGAATAACACCTTTCGTGAGATCTACTCATAAAAATGGCTGGCTACAAACCATAACAAAGAGCTGAGTGACGTCAATCTCAATCCATCTATTCATCACCTATTGAGTCCGTTCTGACTCTGTGCTAAGAGATAAACATCCCTGGTAACCCCCCCCCCACCCTCTCCTTCCTCCCCCTTTACAAATCTGCTAAAAAACGTCTCAGCGACAAGCAAGTTTCAAGCGGGGAAGAAGAAGAAGATGAGGAGTAGGAAGAGGAGGAGAAGAAGAAGAAGAAGAAGAAGAAGAAGAAGAAGAAGAACAAGAACAAGAACAAGAACAAGAAGAAGAAGAAGAAGAAGAAGAACGAAATAAGAGAATGAATGAATGAAGGAGAGAAGAGATGAGTGGTTACCCAGGAGAGACAAGTATTCTACTATACACCGTACATCATAAGTTCATGTTTATTTTGATTGTGTGTCTTGTATACACATTGAAATGTGTCAACAAATTGGTGCTATGCGTTTAGCTAAAAAGCTCACAACTTCCGCCCCCGGATATACATGATTACAGGTGTAACCTGGAACGTTTATAGTCAAATTGAAAACATTATGTGAGAAATACTCATAAAAATTGCTGGCTAATAACAAAGAGCTGAGTGACGTCAATTTCGTTCCTTTTATAGGCAGTCGGGCCCTGATAAACACCGCGTCACATTGCCCTGTATTCTGAGTCTCTCCCTAATAAAATTACATTTATAGACGGTGTGACTTTTATGGACCAAGAACGATTTGAAATAACCCGAGACTACTCGGGGCCGATACAAACATTTTGTTTCCGCTATAAGTCCTTTTGTTTTATTTTAAGGCACACATAATATTATTATGACGCCCACTGATTGCTATCAGTTTATTTTTGACATTCAGCCGTTATAAAACTGTTTGAGATTTTTGTTGACCTCGCAATCTGTAAATAATGTATCGATATGTGTCATCGTATGGAAATATCACATGACAGGGGTCCTACTGAAAGCCGTCCGGAGCCGTCCGGCTTAATTTGAGGGGCTTTCGGAAGGCGGAAGACTTCTGGAAAGGTTCGTACATGTCTGAGGGCCTCCGGATGGCTTGAAAATGCTTGAGATGACCTCCGAACGGCTCTCCTGGGGCACCAGACGGCTCTGGACGGCTTTTAGTAGTACCCATTAACATCTCTAGATGATAATGGTAGGACCGCATGCCTGGCTAATGATATGATAACGGTTCCTTGGATCGTATTAAACTTAGAATTGAAAAATCCACGTAATTTCCACGAGCTACATCTGGTATTTTGTTGGGCTAACCAAAATAATCAAACTGGTCATTTCCTTCGAATCCTTTTCCGTCTTAGAAAATACTTGATTCGCTTTAAATGATAAAATTTCACAGCATTTTCCTGTGACGTGTCAGTAAATAAAATAATTACCTAATACAGAGACATTCAAAAGATGTAGATGGATAAACGTTGTCATATTTCTTACAGTCAGTGTTAGATAAACGTTGTCATATTTCTTACAGTCAGTGTTAGATAAACGTTGTCATATTCTTACAGTCAGTGTTAGATAAACGTTGTCATATTTCTTACAGTCAGTGTTAGATAAACGTTGTCATATTTCTTACAGTCAGTGTTAGATAAACGTTGTCATATTTCTTACAGTCAGTGTTAGATAAACGTTGTCATATTTCTTATAGTCAGTGTTCAATTTTATTTTGAAAAAAAGTAATAAACATCAGCTGAAAAATGAATTCAAAATCCAACAATTTATGTAACTTCAGAAAATCTACACGTTTGTAGTTGTGAAAAATTATCTGTGACATCAAATTATAGAGAAAATCTGTTATTTTATTTCTATTTTTTTTTACTTTTGTCTTGCATTTTGATCAACATCTTTTCAGAATTATGAAAAGAATATATTTGTCTACAATACGTTTTTCTTGGGGAGAAAAAAATGTAAATCAGATAACTATAATCTCTATTTATGAAAAAAATAATGTAAATTAGATAACTGTAATTTCTATTTATGAAAAAAATAATGTAAATTAGATAACTGTAATTTATATTTAGGAAAAAATAATGTAAATTAGATAACTGTAATTTTTATTTAGGAAAAAAATAATGTAAATTAGATAACTGTAATTTTTATTTAGGAAAAAAATAATGTAAATTAGATAACTATAATCTCTAT
>NC_088368.1:178191-185691 GCF_034508935.2 Berghia stephanieae | reverse complement strand
GAAAAGATTTTCGGTGTCTCTCTGTTTTCGTTGAAATAGAGAAAGGGCGACCACTTCTTTCTGACATAATAATTGATGGTCTTAGTGGATGATACTGGTCATTTAATATTTTAGTTATTTTATTTATACAAAATTTCTCGTATAAAAGATCTACATCGTCAACATCATTTATATAGCGTTTAATGGATTTTTTAATATTTGAATTTATTTTGTTCCTTTCCACTGCTAAGCAATTGCCTCCCCAAGCTGTTATACAAAATGACAAAACACTTTCGATTACTGCTCTATAAAATAATGTGCAGAGGGTTTTATCTATTCTAAACTGAGAGAGTTTCGATAAAAATAGTATACGTCTGCACATCTTATGCCTAATTATTTTCAAGTGTTCATCCCACTTGAGCCTGTCATCAATCGTTACACCAAGGTATTTGTAGTGAGGAACTCGCTGGACGAATTGGTCCTTTAATTTTAACGGTTCTATCGGTTCCTTCACTCTCCTAAAGTCAATCACTAGCTCCTTTGTCTTGCTTATGTTAAGCTCTAGGTGGTGGGCATCACACCAAGACACAAATCTATCAATTTCTTGCCTATAAGCCACTTCGTTGCCATTTGTTATGAGGCCTTGAAGAGCGGTGTCATCTGCAAACTTTATTAAAGGTACACTCAGGTTTTGACTTCTACAGTCATTCGTGTATATTGTGAATAATACAGGGGACAATACACAACCTTGAGGAGCGCCAGTATTTGTAGTTATACAGGAAGATTTGTTTTGTCCTAATTGAACATATTGTGCTCTCTCCGTAAGAAATTCGAGCACCCAAGCAATTATATACTTGTTTAAATTCAGACTAGTCAATTTTTGAACAACCAACTGAGGTTGCATTGTATTGAACGCTGAAGAAAAATCTGCAAAAAGCAATCTGCAATAGCTCCTAGCGTGATCTAGATGCCTGTAGATGTTGTTTGTAAACAGCAAAATGGCATCCTCTACGCCACGTCCTGGTTTGTAAGCAAATTGATGACTATCACTCAATGGCATAAACTGATTCCTAATTTTAACAAGAACAAGTTTTTCTAAAGATTTCATGACTATTGAAGTCAGTGCAACAGGTCTGAGATCGTTCATAGTTTCAAGTTTTTCTTTTTTTGGAACAGGAATAATTTTCGAAGTTTTCCAAATTTCAGGGATTGAAACGCATTGGAGGGACCAGTTAAAAATATGTGTATAAATGGGGGAAAGCTGGTGGGCACATTCTTTTAATAGTTTTCCTTTCAATCCATCCGGCCCAGCAGCCTTCCTCTCGTTTAGTTTCGAAAATACGAATCTCGTTTCCTCTTCACTGACCTCAACAGCCAAAAAAAAGTCCTTCTGAGATACATATCAAAGCAGCTTCTCTAAAAATTTCAGAGCAAAATATGTTTGCACTCAAAAGTTACAGCTCCCCAAAAAACAGTAATTGGCCTCGATTGTTTACAGAAGCTGCCATTTTCTTATACTGATTCACTTCCTGTCGTCTGCTGCGTTTGAGAGATAACTTCGTCAATCCACATCAAAACTTTACATCTTTATATCTTACAAAATACTCCATTTATGGAAGTTATTTTTGTTTTAAATTATTCAATTAATTGGCGTTTTCATGTCCATGCATTCATTTTATAATTTACAATTCTCATCCTTTTTTTTCCGATTGATTTTTCACTGTTGATTTTGACGTTTTTCATCCTTTGACGGACGTCTGTCCAATTTAGGGGAACGGGGGAGCGGAAGTTTTTAAAATCACCTATTTTCGACCATTTTAAACACTAATACACCACCTCAAACATTTATCAGTCCATATCTCTGCTTTTATGAGGTCTATTTTCATTTTGAAAAGTTCAAAGTGAACAACTAAATGACGCCGATTCAGTGGTGTATTTGGTCTATCTACATATGATTAAATATTTAATTGTCGAATTTTCCAAAATTCCAATAGGTCATTCATTTGCATGTCGTGATCTATTTTTCCTTGATTTCAGCTGTTTCAGCTCTAAACTATACCTTTATCTCTCAATAAATAATTATTTTTCTGTTTGCAATGTATTACAGAGATGTTGAATTACCACATGTAAAAATTTCAAAGTTGTATCTGAAGCCGTTTCTGAATTATACTTGATTATCCATTGGGTTGCTGTGTTTTGGTCACATATTTTCCTATTAAGCTTCTATAGAAATTTTTCACCACATAAAAGGTCATAACTTTTTAACTAGTTGAGATAGAGCGATAATTTTTTCACTTTTGTAAATGTTTCACTCCCCTTTATTTTTCTACGCTAAATTAATACCGATATCACTATTTTGAGAAATTCTTGCAAGTGCCTATTACTATTACCTTAAAATTGGTTGGGTTGAATGAAAATAAAGCTGTCTTAGACTAGACAGGTTCGTCAAGCCCATTTTAAGAGGCTGTGATTATCCCCAGTAATATTAATATTACGTCCTTAATATTAGAGTTATTCGACACCCGAGTCGCGCATGCGCATTTTGAGAATTAGCTACTCTCAACGACTTCTGTCGTGTGAATTTATCAGCATGGTTGTCTGAAGGCAGGAACTCATTAATATGCTTAGGCTAGGGATTAAATGATCAGAACAATGAACAATTTGAATGTAAACCCTTCATCCGCATAGAAATTGTCTAAACAAATAATAGACAGAATGTCGTGTGAGCTCCTTGTTGGATGGAATCTTAATGACACGAAAGCCTCGTATGCTGAGAGGAGCATAGTGGTTGAGCTGCTTGACTCTTAATTGGAAGTTCTTGGGTTCAAAGCCCAACGGGGAACCTTATTTTTTCAATACTATTTTATTTTTTAAAAAGTATTTTCCTTTATATTTTAAAGCTTATTTATTGATTTTTTTATATATTATTGTTATTATTATCATTCTATCATTTTTTTTCTAATTATTATTAATATATTATTATTAATTATTACTTTTGTCTGTCAAATAAACATTGTTGACACAATAGTTAATTTATGAAAGTCATTACAATCATGGGGAAAATTTCTGAGCGCCACGTTTTACACCTGAGTACGGAGAGAGAATGTGAGCTTTTTCCAACATAGGCGAGCTATAGTGGGGCAAAAAGCCAGCTGAGGGAGGCACCTCAGCTAGGCACAAGTGAGACAACTTTTTTTGGCGGGTTAAGGTGCGCATGCGTCAATGCAGAATTACCAGTTTGGCAATAAAAAAGAATAGTTTTAACTGGGTTTGATATTTGGTATTTTGGGAGTGTTTTGCTATATCACTTGATTTTACCTAAATGACAGATAATTATACAGTATTATTATATGGTGAGCCAAGGTCAAATTATTACGACCGCGTGACAAACAATCAGGATTTTTTTCTTTTATTATATGCATTTTTGCAGAAATAAAGCGATATCTATATTTTATCTTTTTTTCCCATAACTAGTGTGGCATGTTCTATAAAAATAATCTCACAGCCCTGGCATATTTACCAGGGTTGCCAGTTTGGCATTTTAAATGCCAGATTCCAAAAATCTGGCATTTTTGAAAACCGTTTGGCATTAGAAAAATCATTTGGCATTTGGCATTTTCATTTGGCATTTTCTTTTCTTGTATATTATACTTCAAATGACACCTTTACTCTGCACTTGAACCAGATTCAACAAAAAACATCATAAGAAACACGAAACAGTAAGTTTTCTTAATTGTCAATAATTATTTAACTGTTTACGTATTTACCTTTCATGTTAATGTATTTCTTTTTCATTCTTAAGATCCAACCGCGGTGTAGTTGTGTAGCACTCCACTTAGTAGTCAGTAGGTAAAAAATTAGCCCAACAGGAAATTTAGTATAATTCAAAAAAAAAAGAAATAAAAAAAAAAAAAAAGATAAGAAAACACGCAAGCCACCAGGATATGATAGTAAATTGTCTATCAAAAGTGAGTAGTTTTCTTAGTGGGGGTGGGAGTCAACAGATTTTGGCATTTTTTGGAGTGTTTTTGGCATTTTTTGAGTCTTCCCCTGGCATTTTGTTGAAAAATAATCTGGCAACCCTGAATATGATATATTATTTTATTGTTGTTGTTGCTCTTTGTTTAAGTCATCCAAGGGTTGATGGGTCTTTGAAAAATGTCACTTGCTTTCACTGTGGCGGACTGAACGGTGGGAATGTGTGACATTCATTTTCATTTGGTTACGACGAGTGGGGTTTGGAGTTGGAGATGTTTGGATTGGTGTGATGTTGGATAGTGTCATATTTCAACATATAGTATTAGATTTAGATAGTCTGGATATTTTAAGTAGAAAATAGTTCGTTTTGCATAGAACACTGATATGATTCATGATACTAAAACGGTTCATTCCTCTTCCAGATTCCAAATTATGATGGATGGTGATAGTGATAAGGTACTGGTCACTGACACTGGTGCCAGTTCTAATTTGTTTTAGTTTTATGAAGTGACTGGTTACCACAGAAACTTATAGCACAATGCTTGGTATCGCAATAACATTTTCAGCCAGTGAGAGCTGCTTTGATCAGTTCGGTTTGTTTGTTTTTTGTCATCGCAAAAATAGGGTTACGATAGACATAAATATAACAAGTAAAAAAAGAAAACTGATTCACATCCAGAATTTTATTCATGCCTAGATAAATCTTAAACAAATATTAATGTACAACAGACGTTTAAGACAATAGGAACATTATTTTCGGAAAGCTCCTACATCCCCAGTATTCATTAAAGGCTGTCATTATTCCCATTGAAAATTCGTTATCCCCAGACACCTTTTTACCGGACGTTGCAAGGGATAAATGTCCCCCACCCCTTTTTTTTTTTTTTTTTTTTTGAAGTGAGTATTCTTTTCTCCCTTTTGTTTTGCCTTTTGTTCCGTTTCTGAGCATGAATTTCTTAAAATTGTTTTTTTTTTTTTTTAAATTGTTTGTTTTTTTTTCTCCTCTGTCTGACCATTTGGTCGCTCTCTGAATATTTCTGTTTGTTTGCTTTTTAATTAATTATTCTTTTTAGACACTTTTTCAGATCGGAGTGGGGACGAATGACAATTTGCTAGAAACTAGAAAGGAACCAAGAGAGAGTTTTTAAAAAAAAAAAGTGGGGTGAGGATGGATGGGACATTTATCCCTTTCAACGTTCTGTAAAAAGAAGACGGAATTTTTTAAAAAGTGGCGGAACCAGGATTTGAACCCACAACGCCGATTCTGGTAAAACTTCCAGGGCAGACGACTAAACCATTCGGCCATGACACCCAATTCGAAGTCGACGCATATTGTGTATATGTAGTAACAACTGATTTATTGTTGGTTAATTTTGTTTTTATAGATATTTTATTAACTTTCCTTATTTCTATGTGCATTTGGAATCATTCCATATTCTGGAATGTGGATAATTGTTTAAAAGAGCGGAGTTTCAAATATGTGTCTGGGGATAATGAATTTTCGTCATCCTCAGTCAGGGGAGGGATAACGAATTTGCATTATCCCCAGGTGTCTGGGGATAATCACAGCGATTTTAAAAAGTATGAAAAATCTCTTGGGAGAGTAGAGGGCTAGGATTTGGTGAGTTAAGACTAAGATCTGGTGTTAGTAAGAATGAATCTCGCCTTTAATGGGTTAAATCTTATTGTTTGATTTTTTTAAATTACACACAGCCAGTTTAAGTTTTAATATTTTTTTAAATGAATTATTTACTATTGTTATGACATTTACTGCTTTTTTATTTTTTCTTAAAGGTGGCGTCAATTGGCACAGTGGTCAATCTATATATGGTCTGTTAATTCTCACAGTCCGCAACTGCGACAAAGTCCTGGTAAACCGGTGATGTGTATTCAACATGGATGACAGACTGCATTTGGAAGCAATTTTTATTGTAACCTGAGTGAAGTTTTCAGATCCCACAGATTTGGTAAATGAAATGATTCTTATGTTACCGCAGTTATGAGAGATAAAAGTATTATTCTCTTTTAGACTTAAGTCAGGCCTGTAAATCTTCCGACTTTTGTCGGATTTCCGACAGTACGATTTTGCTCTATAAGTGCTAATATTTTAAGATACAATTAATTGTAAAAATATAATTCGTAACGTCAAAGAACAGAACCAATTAAAAAAAGAAAATAAATGACTTTTATTTCGTTCCTCGAAAAAATCTGATTTTATTCCCTTTCAAATGCTGACTTTAGGAGAAAAAAATTGTTCTTTGTCGCATCAAAACAAAACAAAGCTAGGCTGTCTATCAGTTAGCTATAATATTATCATGTCACCTACACGCTCCTCTAGACGTGGATGTATTCACTGCCTGGCTACTGTACCACAACCAGCGAGAGACGGTTGCGAAGTTCGCGCGAGTCGTCAAACACAGACCTAGTCAGTAAATAATGCACACACAGAAGTATGTCGGAGCTTCTCGGACCGGAAGCAGGCCTGTAAATCTTCCAACAAACGTCAGAATTCCGACAGTACGATTTTGCTCTATAAATTCTGACATTTAAAAAAATATTATATATTTTCGCAACATCAAAAGACAGAACCAGCTGAAAATATAAGAAAAATGTTTTATTTTGTGTCTCGACGAGAGTATTAAAAACATTTAGACCTGTAAATTCTCAGTCAATTAACTGAAATCAGTCAATTCGTCAAATTCATATATTTTTTAAAAGGAAAGAAAGAAGGAATTCATGAATCGTAGTAGAATGACGTAAAGTAGTTAGGAATGTTCCACAGTGCTACGCATTGCTCAAGGGCGTTTATATTTACAATGGATATATTGCCAAGGCTTCTTAGAATTGCCGTGTCTGAACACACCCCAGTGTATTTTCACACAGCCTTTGTGAAATTATCTTTTCACTTTAAAACCCTGTCATGTTCCCAATGGTAGCCAATTTTAACTGAGCCGCCAAGCGATAAATTTCACTGTTTCGTCTAAGCCAAAGTTGACCACATTTACTTCGTAGAGCCTAAAAGTATGAGAAAGTTTAATGCGAAAGCCGGAAGTGCGTTATGAAGACACCTTCAAATCGAAAGTTTTATGATTGCTACAAGCTCATCTCGATTGCCTCACGTTGTACACAAACTGGTTGACAGTTTCTTCACTGATTTGGGTACTTAATTATGAGAAACAATTGTAAGTGGCCTAATTAATTCCCACGTAAATTAGTTTTCTGCCATTGTTTTGCTCAAATGAGCTTGCTGTTTACTATTCATCTCGATTCTTTGGCTTTTTCTGAAACGATACGAAGAGTTTCAGTCAATTTTTATAGAGCTCATTTACAGGTCTATACTTATCTCGTCAAAGACAAAACAAACCAGACAGCACTCCATCTTGTCAATAATTATCACCACCTCCACACTACCCGGACGTGTACTTGTTCACTGTCTACTGTCTGCCCACAGACTTGTGTCTACCTGCATGTAACTAGCTAGTGTCTGTCGCTCGCGTTCGCGAATCGTCGATCACAATTCGTAGTCAGTAATCAACTAACGCA
>NC_088368.1:160842-178091 GCF_034508935.2 Berghia stephanieae | reverse complement strand
GAGGTGACTTGCTCAAGGCCACACAGCTCAGCGGCGAGTGATTGAACTCGGTACTTTTCGGGTACGAAGTAGTGCCGCGCTGAGGACCGGACCGAGGACCGGTCCCACGGTCTTTTAGCTGTGAACCGTGGTCCAGTCCCAAAGAGGAAGACCGCCGGCGGTCCTCACTTCTTATCACCTTTCAACGGTCTCGCGCCATACTACTTCCCCAGCGATTCGTTGCCTCGGTCCTTTGCCTCTCTTCCACCAATCACCACCCATCCCACTTAATTAATCGCACCCACCCCCCTTTGCCATACACTAAACGACACAGACGACCATAGAGGCAGACGACCACCTCCCTCCACTCCGCAAACCGCCCTTTCGTGTGTGAGATGGGGGGAACAGGAGGCGCACGCCTTGGACGATTCCATTATACGGGGTAAATTTCAAAATTTACTACACCATAATGATCGCAATGACAATGATCTATGATGAAGGCATGACCCCTCTTCTCTAATGGGTTATTGTTTGAAATGTATGTGACTATTAAAGATGTGTGTGTGTGTGTGTGTGTGTGTGTGTGTGTGTGTGTCGAACCTAGCAAGTTGCAAGTCTGATTTTTTGTTTTCTTTTGTCCATCTCTTGTCGCCACTCCTTTCTATCGCATTGTTGTCATTTAAAATAATACAATAATATTAAAATTTCGTTTGGTGTTTTAACTAATCAAGTAATATGAGTTTCATTAGTTTCTTCCGTCCAAAAAAAAACCAGTTATAACGTCTGTATTTTTAAAAGGTCCAATAGAATATTTGGGGACCCCGATAGCTCAGTTGATAGAGCACTCTCTTTATACGCAAAGGGCCAGAGATCGATCCCGGGTGCAGTCGAGTTTTTTCTGAATCCCTGTCTACTCAGCAGTGAATGGGTAGCTGGGTTTGTTAGATCTGGCGAAAAGTCACCATCGACCCCACTTATTACTTATTACTTATTACCGCATCCACCCCCTCTTATTATAACTTCACGTCTCTCTCTTACTCTTCAATGCTCGCTGCCCTTTCATGTGTGTGTGTGTGTGTGTGGGGGGGGGGGGGTAGGAGTTGCGTGTGTGTATAAACGCCACGAACAACTCGATCAACGCCTTGGGTGATTCCATTATCTCCGTTAACGGGGATAAATTTCAAATTTTATTCACGCTAAATTATCGAAGTAACAATGAAGTACTGTGAGCAAATAAAGAAGGCATCACCCCTCTTCTCTAATTAGGTTACAATTTGAAATGAGTGTGACTACTCCGTGTGTTTTACTCCTGTAGACCACGGTTTTCATCGTGTAGCGGTCTTTAACGGTTCAAGAATGAACGATCCCATGGTCCCAAAGGTCAAAACGGTCTCTCAGGAATGTTCAATGTCGAAAAGGACCGCCGGTCCTAGGACCGGTCCTTGCGGTTTTCATTTCCCAGGGACCGTAGGACCGTGGTCCTTAAGCTTGCCAATGACAGCCCCGCACTAGTACGAAGCAAAGACCGTACCACTGAGCCACTCTACCCTCAATGGGCATGATCTATGTTACATTTCCATGTGCTCGAGGTCTTTGATCACATTGCAAAATGTGCTCAAAGAGACCCACATAGTGAAAAGTGTTCACAGTTTTTTGAAATATCTAACATCACGATTGGTCACCCTTTTTTTCACCCCCACACATTTTATTACACACAAACACACACACACACACACACACACACACACACACACCCAGAATCCCCACCCAAGCTCCTCTTTAAACACATCATATACATACACACCCATCCAGACCCCCCTCCCCCCACCCCAGTCCCTCCTCTCTCTCTCTCACACACACACACACACACACACACACTTACACACACCCAGCATTCCCTACCCCCACCCCCACCCACTCACACACACATTATATACATACACACACATCCAGACCCCCCCCCCCACCACCACAGTCCCTCCTCTCTCTCTCTCTCTCTCTCTCTCTCTCACACACACACATACACACACCCAGCATACCCTACCCCCACCCCCACTCACACACACACACATTATATATACACACCCACATACACACAACACACCCCCACCCACTCACACAACCAGCATTCTCCCAGCCCACTTTTTCACCTGACAACAATTCGAACTCTAATAGTACACATGTCATAGATTTGATAGAAATAGAGAGAAAGAGGCCCCAAACCAACACCCAACTGGAGAAAACGGATCAAGCGTCATGCATCACTAATTAGTAAAAAGACATGTTGTTGTCACATTGGCTTTTTCTTAACCAACATTACAATTCCATGGATATATTTTTTCTAGATATTTAAAAAATATTACTAACTTCAAATTTTGTCCAAGACACATGCTTTCGAGACAACATTGGTTTTTTTTCCTTCTAGATTTGAGCTTTTATATTGCGCAATATACAGCTAATGTGCGTAAAGCGCTTTACATGGAGGTAACAGTAGCGTTTAACATCAAGGGCAAGACATGCAGGTTATAAGGCGATTTTATAAGTTTATTTAAACAGAAACAGTGCAATACTCTTCAACAGTCGTAACGTCACTTCCTTCCTTATGACGCATGGTAACTTAGTAACACTGGCTCTAAACTATCGGAACAATGGCGGGCGCCCTTATGAAATATTTCTCCGACGAGCATAAAAGCGTATCAAGAGGAAAAAGAACCTATTATAAATCTGATCATATTTTGACTTTACACAATCTGATCACAAGACATATGAAAAGTTCTAGCCAGCATGAGGAATAAAAAGTACCGATTTTCTTTGTTTAGAACCTCGATGCCCGCCGTTGCTGGGCGATGTGACATCAGACCATTGAATCCAATTGTCAGTGTTATCAATAGCTCAACCAATAGATAGAACGAAGTTGACGTCACTCAAGTCTTCGTTATTGTTCTTTGGCATCCATATTTATGAGTCACTTTGGAACCAGAAGATAAATAATAAATAAATAAATTCTCTTTATTCATCCCTAAGGGGAAATTTTTCTTTAGGGTCTATTCCAAGGGAAGACTGGAATAACCCAGGCGTCAGCCGCAGTGCAGCGCCGCAAAGTGAGCTAAGGCTAGGTGACTTGCTCAAGGCCACCAGAGAGATGGGTAGTCGAACTCGGTACCTTTCGGGTACGAAGCAAAGACCATACCGCTGAGCCACGCTGTCCCATAGTTCCAAAATGTCTGTATCTAATTTTCCAGGGGACTGGTTTGCCTCTTCTTAGTGTCCAGCCTCAATAAATGCTGGTCGTCAATAAAGATCATCCATCCTCGCTCTTTCAGCATGGTAATAATAGAATTCTGCCTATAGATAGAACAAAGTTGACGTCGCTCAAGTCTTCGTTATTGTTTTTTTTTGTCATCCATGTTTATGAGAAATTCTCACAAAACTGTATTAACCGGACTATAAACGTTTAATGTTGTAACATTAAATAGATAGTATACGCTTGGCTAAGAAGCTCACAACATTGCCATCCGGAAGTATAATGGACCAACACACAAAACTCTGTCTATCCATGAACGTTTATAGATAGTATGCAGATGACGTCACTCAGGCCTTTGTTATTGTTTTTGCCATCCGCGTTTGTGAGTTGTTCTCACTAAACTGTATTAACCAGACTATAAAAGTTCATGGTTACACAGAGTTTGTGTGTTGGTCCGTTATACTTCCGGATGGCAATGTTGTGAACTCCTTGGCCAAGCGCATTCTATCTGTTGGGTTAATAAAGTTCAGTGAGAACAACTCACAAACGTGGATGGCAAAAAAACAATAACAAAGGCCTGAGTGACGTCATCTTCGTTCTATCTATAGATAGAATGCGCTTGGCCAAGGAGTTCACAACATTGCCATCCGGAAGTATAACGGACCAACACACAAACTCTGTGTAACCATGAACTTTTATAGTCTGGTTAATACAGTTTAGTGAGAACAACTCACAAACGCGGATGGCAAAAACAGTAACAAAGGCCTAAGTGACGTCATCTGCATACTATCTATAGTTGTGTGTGTTGGTCCGTTATACTTCCGGAAGAGGGGAATGTGTGACGTCACGACTTCTGTTCTCCATTGTCGCGTTAGTCTTCAGGAATGAAATCTGCGTCAGTATTGATAGGAATGGATCGGATCGGATTGGAATGGATTGGCAAAAGCCCTTTCAGTAATTTGGCTTACTCGGTCAAAAAATATCTGGCTTTGAAATCTTCCTCGAATCATTTGTCATCTGTGTGAATTACAAAAGGGACAACATTGCGACCCGTTTACAAAAAAAGAAAAAGAAAAGAAAGCCAACCAATCACTCGACAGCCATTTTGCTGCTGTCGATGCCACATTCCATTCTTTGAACTCTTGTCAATGTGTTGAAATAAATCAAAACAATTTAAATCAAATCTTGTAAAACAATAATTAATTCCCACTCTTGTTTACATTCTTCAATAAAAATAACTGAATAGAAAAGCTCCAAAAGGAACACACAATTCATCACGTCATTTTCAGTTTTGGAGCTGTGTTTGAATCTATTCATATTTTATCACTTAATATTTTTCCGGTTCATAGATTTTTATTTTTAAAAATTTTTTTTAGCTTGGTATTGACTTAACATCGCGACAGAAATAATTTCTTGTTGTTGTTTTTCTCAGACGGAAATAATATTACCCAGAATTTAGGATTATCATAAGTGAGGTAACCGAGTCTGGGTCACAGTAATCGATTGATCACCCGGATTCTATTTTTATCCATTTGTGTGAGGACTTTGACTTATTTAGGTATCGATCTTAGTTTCCATTTCGTGTGTGGTTGTTTGTTTGTGTGTGTGTGTGTGTGTGTGTGAGCTGATCTAGCGTGAAGTGCTGTAGGAGGTTTGACGGATCAATACGGTAAACGCTAAACGGGTGGACCGAGAAGATTGGTTTGCTGTTGGAAAGATAGAGGTAGCGTCAGGAGGGTCATCTGATTGACCACGGGAGTTGTGTTTGTTTTGGTCATCTCTCAGTGACCATTTAACTTTGAATTCATTACTGGAATGTCTTTCGTCACCACCATTACGAACCCTGGTAGGTTTTCAACTTTTATTACTATTGGCCGTTTTCATATTTTTTTTTGGTCTTCTAATTTTTTTTGTCATCATCATCATCATCATCATCATCATCATCATCATCATCATCATCATCATCATCATCATCATCATCATCATCATCATCATCATCATCCTCGTCGTCGCCGTCGTCATCATCATCATCATCATCATCATCATCATCATCATCATCATCATCATCATTCATTTTGGAGAGCAAAACAAACGTCACCTCGAGTATTTTCTGTCACGATTTTTCACTATTCTTTTCGTGTATCCGTTTTGTATACATTTTTTGGTGTCTGTACAGTTGCGTATACCTTTTGATAGAACGAAGATGACGTCACTCTGGTATCTGTTATTGTTTTTTACCATCCATGTCTGTGAGTAATTCTCATTAAACTGTATTAACTAGACTATAAACGTTCAAGGTTACACATAGTTTTGTGTGTTGGTCCGTTTTAACGCAATCTCGTTGTGTTATTGGGCGGGCAGGATAAAAATAACTCGTTTAATAAATACAGAGAAATGAAAGAATCGTATATTAATCCTACCTCTTCAGTTTTAAAAATATAAATAACACTTTAACTACGCCAGTATATGGAATTTCTACTAAAATGGCCTTTTTGAGCACTCAATTATAGTATAATTACGCTTCCATTTCCAGCTACCAACCCCATTTATTCGACTACTTTTAAGGGGAGGTTTGGGTCTTTTCTATTAAAAAAAAAAAAATTCCTAAATGGGCAATAGATAGTATGCGCTTGGCTAAGAAGCTCATAACATTGCCATCCGGAAGTATAACGGACCAACACACAAAACTGTGTGTAACCATGAACGTTTATAGTCAGGTTAATACAGTTCAGTGAGCATTACTCATAAACGCGGATGGCAAAAAACAATAACAATGACCTGAGTGACGTCATCTTTGAACTATCTATAAGATAAAGATTTAAAACTGTGAATCCCTTACACATAAGATACAGAGAGACGAGGCAAACGATCTCTACACTTCTTTACAAAGCAGGGTGCGCACTCAGGGAATCAAAGCATATTTGAAGAAACATGATCGCAATTTTACACAGACCGAGCACGTCTCTGAAACAAAATTTGGGTGTGTTACGTATCAAGTCTCCAAAAAAACCAACACATTTTGTTTGACAATAAATCCAGATCTTGTGCTAGGTCTGTGTTAAACTGCGATCATATTTCTTCAAATATTCGTCTCTCTGTATTTTATGTGTAAGGGATTCACAGTTTTAAATCTTTATCTTATGCCCATTTAGGAAATTAAAGACAGTAATCGTATTGCCTCCAGTAATTGGATTCAGTAGTCTGATGTCACGCCGCCCGGCAACGGCGGCCATCTTGGTTCTAAACAAAGAAAATCATCACTTTTTATTTTTCATGCTGGCTAGAACTTTCATATGCCTTGTGATCAGAATGTGTAAAAGTCAAATAATGATCAAATTTATGGGGGGGGGGGGGGTTTCCCCTCTGGATACCCTTTATGTTCGTCGGAGAAATATTTCATACGGGCGTCCGCCATTGTTCCGATAGTTTAAAGCCATTGTTACTAAGTTACCATGCGTCATTAGGAAGGAAGTGACGTTACGACTGTTGAAGAGTATTAGCAACACGATTACTACATTATCATGTAACTATTTTTCTAATCTCACTGCGTCGTCCAAGTTACGTCTAAAATCCAATATATATATATATAGTATGCGCTTGGCTAAGAAGCTCACAACATTGCCATCCGGAAGTATAACGGACCAACACACAAAACTGTGTGTATCCATGAACGTTTATAGTCAGGTTAATACAGTTCAGTGAGCATTACTCATAAACGTGGATGGCAAAAACCAATAACAAAGACCTGAGTGACGTCATCTTCGAACTATCTATAACCAGATAACTGTCGTACTCTGGAAAAACACGTATTTAAAAATTTGGCCAGAAAACTCGTCCTTCAAATATCGACCCTCATCTTGGCAAAAACTCTCAAACCCAGGACTTCGCCGTGTAGTAAATATTGTGGTAGAGACTGTAATCGTATTGCCTACAGTAATTAGTAACACGATTACCACATTATCACATAACTTCGTTCCTAATCTTACTGTGTCGTCCGAGTTACGTGTAAAAGTCAATAATACTACCGGCCTCTGTAAAAACATACCTGTGGGGCTATGTGGTATAGTGGTATGCCATTCGCTTTTGGGTCGGAAGGTCCTGGGTTCGAACATTGCACGGCGCATTCAATTCAATTCAATTCAAATATTTATTTATTGTCGGTATTTAAAAAATGTTTCATAGATAATGTAGTCAGGCGAATAGAAGCCTTTGACCGACATAAGTTTTAACACATAGTGCATAAAAATACATAGTAATACATTTTCCCTTAAAAACATTCTCTTCCACGTTTATGACTATAGATAGAACGAAGTTGACGTCACCGTGGCCTTCGTAAAGTTATGGCCTGATACCGTAGCCATCGTTATATTATAGCCTGATACTGAAATCCAAAAGGACTGGCAGTTTGACGTCATCATTTGGGTTTACGTGCATACGCGCAAACGCGCATAGTTGAGTCCTTGGAATTAACCACTCAATGTTCTCAAAGCGCTCTACAAAGGGTCCCTGACCAACAGCAACACGTAACGAAACATGCCGCATGTTAGGCGATATTACAATTTTTTTTCGGACAGAGACAACGCTGTTAACGAGCAGGTTCTCATTTTACACATGAGTACGGTGAGAGAATGCGAGTAAAGAGCCTTTTTCCAAGGATTCAACTATACACCAGCAAGCGAGGCTCGAACACTGGACCTTCCGATCCTAAAGCGAGTATTATACTACAAGACCACATAGCCGCACGGAGGAGTCGTTTAACCATATTTTGTAATGTGTGTGTGTGTGTGTGTGTGTGTGTGTGTGTGTCTGTCTGTCTTGAAATTCATGTGAATTGGATTCAATAGTCTGATGTCACGTCGCCCAGCAACGACGAGCAGCGTGGTTCTAAACAAAGAAAATCGGTACTTTTTATTCTTTATGCTGGCTAGAACTTTTCATATGTCATGTGATAAGAATGTATAAAAGTCAAAACATGATCATATTTATAACGTTATTCTTCTCTGGATACACTTTTATACTCGTCGGAGAAATATTTCATAAGGGCGTCCGCCATTGTTCCGATAGTTTAGAACCAGTTACTAAGTTATCATGCGTCATTACGAGGGAAGTGACGTTACGACTGTTGAAGCGTATTGTAGTCTGGATCCTCAAAGAAGGAACGAAGTTGACGTCACTTTACTCTCTGTTACTATTTTTAGACAGCCATTTAGGTGATTGCTTTTCACTAAATTATACCAACCAGACTATCAACGTTCAAGGTTACACACAGCTTTGTGTGTTGATATGTTTAATTTGGTTGGCGAATGTTGTGAGTATTTTACTAAACACATAGCTTTAATAGAAGGAACAAAGTTGACGTCACTCGGCTCTTTTACAAGATATTTTTAGACAGTCTGCTAGTGATAAGTTCTCAGTAAATTATTAAATCAATCAGGCTATAGATGCTGTGCGCTTGCCTAAGAAACTCACAACATTGCCATCCGGAAATATAATAGACCAACACACAAACAATATGTAACCTAAAACGTTTATAGCCTTATTAATACAGTTTAGTGAAAATTACTCATAAACGTGGATGGCAAAAAATACAATAACAAAGACCTGAGTGACGTCAACTTCGTCCTATCTATAGTCATAAACGTGGATGGCAAAAAAAAAAACAAAAAAAAAAAACAAACAAACAACAAAACAATAAAAAGACCTGAGTGGCGTCAATTTCGTTCTATCTATCCTTTAAAAGGCAGAATATATTTTGATAATAGAAAAAAAAATGATATAGGTGAGGTAATTGGAGAGATAATATAATGATAATACGATTCTTCCAATGATGATATGTGTGACACAGCAGGTTTTCAAAGTCTCCCTCACCCCCTATTGTAAAATGAAACGTATATCACAAGTGGTTTCGGGACAGGAGAAGCAAGAATTTCTAATATCTTGACACGGTTCGTCGACACTGAAAGCGGCAGGGCGATAAAAAAAAACAAACAAACAAAAAAAAAAACAAAAAAAAAAAAAAAAACAAAACAAAACAAAAAAACAAAAAAACAAAACAAAAACAACATAAAAATAAAAAAAAGATGAATTCTTACCAATAGGTTTTGATATGGATCTAATCCATTATTTATTCTATCCAATGGCTGTAACATAAAACTATACGGTAACGCCCTTTGCCCCGGATCTCCGACGGAATGGCTTTGATAATGAATAAATGGTTTATATTGATTTCAAGCTGCTGGAAGCTGAAGCTGTGGACTGTAAAAAGTAGTGTAATAAACGAAAAAATGAATATCGAATGAACGAAGTTGACGTCAAACAGGCCTTTGTTATTGTTTTTTTTTTTTTTTTGCCATCCACGTTTATAAGTAATTCTCACTAAACTATAAATAGAACGAAGATGACGTCACTCAAGCCTTTGTTGTTTTATTTTGCCATCCGCGTTTGTGAGTGATTCTCACTAAACTGTATTAACCAGACTATAAAAGTTCATCGTTACACAGAGTTTGTGTGTTGGCCCGTTATACTTCCGGATGGCAATGTTGTGAACTTCTTAGCCAAGTGCATACTATCTACATTATCCAAACTATAAATGCTCGAGGTTACATAAAGTTTTGTGTGTTGGTCCGAAATATTTCCGGGTGGCAATGTTGTGAGTTTCTTAGCCAAGCGCACACTATTTATATTTAAAAATCTGCTTGTTAATTAACCAGTAGATTTTTGACAAATCAAAACATGAAATTTGTGACATACCCTCACACGTGCTCGGACAAACATAGTTGGTTGTTTATAAACAGTAACGTGAATCGACCCCTCTCTGATCATTGTTATTGTTTTTTATACCGCCAATTGGGTTATCACATGATTTTCTTGATCAGATAAAAAACGTTTAGGGTTACACATAGTTTTCTGTGTTGCTTCGATTGATCAAGCGGTAGAATAGTGGGTAATGTACTTAGACTCATACCATCAATAGTAAATCCTGTGCAGTTTGCTCTGTTAACCAATCATTGCCATTGTTTACAAATGACGACTGTCCGAGAGGCGTGGTTATCAATGGGTCTATTGATCTCACTCGAAGTTCATAACCAGACTTCAAACCTATAGATGGAACGAAGTTGACGTCACTCAAGTCTTTTTAATGTTTTTAGACAGCAATTTAAATGATCTCATTACATTGTATAAATCACACTGTGAATATTTAAGGTTATACACAATTTTGTGTGTTGGTACGTTATATCCGGCTGGCGGATGTGTGAATATTTTAGATACATGCATAGCATCAGTATTCTGTTTCACAATGGGCATGATCAATATTAACTTTCCATGTGCTCGAGGTCATTGGTCACATTGCAAAATGTGCTCAAAGTGACCCACTTAGTGAAAATTGTTCACAGCTTTTTAAATATCTAACATCACGATTGGTCATTTGATTCATCTTGACACATGGGTATGTTTATAACATTTGTAAACAAAGCAGCTTGTTTACATTTGTTAAGAAATATCCAATCGTTGGACAGCAACAAATCATGTGATTGATGACCTGCTTTTACGAAAACATGAATATAGATCGCCCCCATTCATGATCACACATTTCCATCTGTTTCTCTCAAATCGTGTTGTGGATTGTCACCATTTTCTACACACACACAGTCTTAGATTTTACTAGGCCAAATGAATCATAAAAATGAATAATGTATCTTTTATGGTTGTCACGCAATCGCGATTCCTTTGATGTTTTACGGTGTTTTAATTTTTATCACCCATAACATTAGAATTTTACAAAAACACACGCCATGAGGACTATTTTCAAGAAGGGGCTTTGTATACCCTTTTCCCCTTAAATAGAACAGTGATTGCGATGCGAAACTGTCTTCGTTCTGTGTCACAATGCATTTACTTATCTGTTGTTTTTTTTTTTGGTTGCTTTTAAGGGTTTGACGGCACTTGCAACACATTTAGGTCATATCAGCGTCAGTAAAAAGGATGAAAATCAGATAGTAAAAACATTCTAGATATACAATTAAAAGGACTTCAGGAAAAAGTAAGAGAGAGAGAGAGAGAGAGAGAGAGAGAGAGAGAGAGAGAGAGAGAGAGAGAGAGAGAGAGAGAGAGAGAGAGAGAGAGAGAGAGAGAGAGAGAGAGAGAGAGACTTATCTGTTGTGAAAATGGCAGTAGACCGAATAGTCTTTAACATGCTAAATGCCGTACTATGGTACTATGCTGGTATTTTGAAAAACTGGGCCAGAAAGCTTTCTCGCCCCTTCAAATATCGATCGATTTAAATGACCCTCATCTTGCCACTTGAGATGTCTCAGGTTTGAGAGTTTTTTTTTCCAAGATGAGGGTCATTTAAATTGATCGATATTTGAAGGAAGAGTATTTTGGCAAAATGTTAAAATATGTGTTTTTCCAGAGTACGGCAGTTCACTCCCTCCTTACCAGCCATTTTTACAATTTTCCCCCAAACTTCACACCCAACTAACACAAAAATAGATTTTGTATCACCCAAACACAATAGCAGTAAGTTCTTGCAATATATAATTTCTTTAGCAGAATATGCTCTACAACACTCATTTAATTTTTTATGATGTACAAAAGAAATTTGAATAAGAAAAATGTTGGTTGTATCGTAACCAGGGCATTCACACACTGTGTGGTAGCCTTGATCGTAACGAATATGACAATTTTCCTATAGTTGGTAAGGAGAGGGTTAACTGGTTACGGTGATGAGATGAGTTTGGACAGACGTAAACCGTAGCCATTGTTAACATATAATAATATATCCTGATGCTTGAACACCAGCCATCGTTAACATAAGTTAACGATGGTCACGCGTGAACACAGCTCTGATATTCTGATCTTGGACAAGGACAAACAGAGAACTCTGAAGAATATGTTTTAACTCTACTGCAATCAATCAAAAATAGACTCGCACGGGTTCGAGATGGGAGAGATTCGATATTGCAGCATGACAATGGGCGACCACACACTGATCGTCAAAGCCATTAATTTGGTTCCAAACTTTCGACCCTACAACACCCAGCATATCGATTGGATCTTGTCCCATCTGACTATTTAGGGTTCCCCCAGCTCAAGAAGCACCTGAAAGGAAACCGTTACAACAGTGATTTGGAGGTAGTGGTAGATGTTCGTCGATGGTGCCGAGCAAAACCATCGGGATTCTTCGTTGACGGAAATGTGCCAACTAGTTCAGTGTTGGCAGCAGCCTCTTATGGTTCTCACACTACTATGGTATGACGATCGACCCAATCAGCAAAGTCCGGTCCGCACTCGTGCACCGTCGCAAACCCGCCCGGTAGCATCGTCACAAAACACCATTCGACTAGATGCTCTGCCGTCTCAGGTTCTTGCCCACATCGGGTACATGTTGGACAGGTGGAAAGTCCCCACTGATGAAGCGCACTAGTGTTGGCAGCTCTGTGTTGCCATGATGGTGATTATGTGGAAAAATAAATAGTACGATTCGTAGCTGACATTTTAAGATTTCTTTTCATGCATTATATTTGCATGTTCTCTGTTGAAAACAAAACCAAAAAAAAAAAAAAAGTTATAACAAAACGGTACTTATATATTCAGACCGCCCTTGTATGTTCACGATTGACTGGACCTCTATTTAATAGCGTCACAATTGCATTCTATAACCCTCACGGCCCTACGAAAAAAAAAAAAAAAGAAAAAAGAAAAAAAAAGATTTAAACATTTTGGCCAGAAAATTGGTTAATCAAATATCAATCAATTAAAATGACCCTCGTCTTGTAAAATAAATAAATAAGTAAATAAGTAAATAAATAAATAAATAAGATAAAAAAACAAAACAAAACAAAACGTTTTAAACCTGGGACTTTGATTTAAACCTGAGAGTTTTTGACAAGCCGAGGGCCATTTTAATAGATCGATATTTAAATTTGATGAACAAGTCAGTTTTCTGGCCATTTTTTTTTCTTCCAAAGTTGTTTTTCTCAAAGCACAGATGTCCAAGCTACATCCAACAAAATCATCTCTATAATATTACTCAATACTAATGCTCGATACCCATGATTGCACAAGATCTAGTATGTGTACCATGACGTACTCGAGTCGGCCATGATGTGTACCAACTACCGCTGACACCCGCGATTAAAAGTAATTTATGAACCTGACACAGTTAGGGTCTCCCTACGATTTCCAGGTGGTGTTGATGCTGGGGCAGTTCCGCTCGACGACTCCTGCCTGGTGATGTCAATGATGGGCAGGCACTGTGTAACCCCGTGCTATGATCCTCCATCGTCTTTGGTCTCATTGTTTTCCCATCACCCATGCGTGGTGTTAGATGACCCGTTAACATCCTGAATTAAGCGATAAAAACGTTGAGACTGTGTCCTAAAACCTATTTTTACTACTACTTCGATCAATACTATTACTGTTACTAATTCGATTAGTACTACTAATACAACTATAACTATAACAACTCATTTACTACTACTACTACTACTACTACTACTACTACTACTACTACTACTACTACTACTACTACTACTACTACTATTACTACTACTACTACTACTACTACTACTACTACTACTACTACTACTACTACTACTACTACTACTATTACTACTACTACTACTACTACTACTACTACTACTACCACCACCACCACCACCACACTACTACTACTACTACTACTACTACTACTACTACTACTACTACTACTACGACTACTACTACTACTACTACTCTACTACTACTACTACTATACTACTACTACTACTACTATTACTACTATATACTACTACTACTACTACTACTACTACTACTACTACTACTACTACTACTACTACTATACTACTACTACTATACTACTACTACTACTACTACTACTACTACTACTACTACTACTACTACTACTACTATACTACTACTACTACTACTACTACTAACTACTACTAACTACTACTACTACTACTACTACTACTACTACTACTACTACTACTACTACTACTACTACTACTACTACTACTACTACTACTACTACTACTACACTACTACTACTACTACTACTACTACTACTACTACTACTACTACTACTACTACTACTACTACTACTACTACACTACTACTACTACACTACTACTACACCACTATATACATACTACTCAACTACTACACTACTACTACTCTACTACTATACTACTACTACTACGTCATGTCACGTCCTACATGTTAAGTGTTTCTGTTGGCCAGGGACCCTTTGTAAAGCACTTTGAGCACGTTTAATGGATACTGCACTGTATAAAATCTCAAGTTTTTTTTAAATGGCGAAATCTGGAGAAAAAAACCCCCCAGGTTAGAATGAAATCGATGAAGGAAATATTATCTTTAAGTAAAAATTAGGAACATTAGAAAAGATTTACGAGTAAAATATCTTTTCATATCGATATGATTAAAAGTTAATATCTTAATATCGATTTATCGTTACATGGACGATGGATTAAGGCCGTAAAATATCGTTCCATATCGATGTAAAGTGAACAAAATTAATGTCTTAATATCGATTCAAGGATTATACGGACCGTGGATTAAGGCAATAAAAAGTTTTTTTCATATCGATATGATTTTAAAATAATGTCTTAATGTCGATTCAAATATCGTCGACCGTGAATTAAGGCTTTCAAAATAACTTTTCATATCGAGATGATGTAAAATTAATATGTTGTAGTGAAAAGTGTTCACATTTTTTAAAATATCTAACATCATGATTGGTCATTTGATTCAGCTTGACACATGGGTATGTTTATAACTTTCATAAACAAAGCAGCGTGTTTACATTTGTTAAGAAATATCCAATCGTTGGGCAGCAACAAATCATGTGATTGATGACCCGGTTGGACGAAAACATGAATGTAGATCGCTCCCATTTAAATCGATCAATATTTGAAGGACGGGTTTTCTGGCCAAATTTGTTAAAATATGAGTTTTTCCAGGGTACGACAGTAAACTGGTGAACCAACAGCCCCCGACCTGTTCCCCACCCCAACTCTTTGACAAAACCCATTGGACTGTGTCCAGTGTCCAGTAGTAGGTGTGTGTATGTTAGTTGTTTTTATTTGTTTACAGACTGACCGGCGTGTCTGACCGCAGCCATCGTTAACCCAATATAGCCTGATACTAAAACTCTCTAAGACTTATATAGTTTGACGTCATTTTTAAGGTTTGTGCAGTGTCTATTGAGTTGTCGAAAGTAGAGCTCATGGAAACAAGAGAATCCATTGGTTGTACTGTTGAATACAACTCACGATTTGTTTTCTTTTGTGGCCAAAGACTTGTATTTTAACATTTTTTTTTGGGTCAGTGTCAGTTAACAATGGCTACGGTCTGAGCGTAGCCATCGTAAAGTTATAGCCTGACACTGACCCAAAAATGGCGTCAAACTGGCAAACCTAGAGGGTTCTAGTGTCAGGCTATAAGTTTACGATGGCTACGGTCTGAGTCAGTGCCAGGTTTCAATAGGGTTTCTATTCTATTTGTAATTAAGGAATGTATTTGACCTGAGGACTGTGTACAGTAAGTGTTTATCACCATAGTTTATTCATTTTTCTTTTGAAATGATTCTTGTATGGCCTATAATTTGTGACGCATGATTCCTTGTAGGTATTGTGGGACAGTGTAATCTTGTGGTATGACACTTGCTTGACACAGCAACATGGCAAGCGCCGTAAAACCCTTAAAAAAACAAAACAAAAAACAAAACAAAACAACAACACAGCACCACGTAACATATAGAACGAGACATGCCACCTTTTATTAGACGATATTATATTTTTTTGCGGATAGAGACAACGCTGTTAACGGCCAGGTACCTACTCATTTTACAACTGAGTACGGTGAGAGAATGTGTTAAAAACCTAGAGCATTTATATATCGCAATATCCACTAAACGTGCTCAAAGCGCTTTTCAAGGGGTTCCTGATCAACAGCAACACCTAACATATATAGAACGAGACATGACCAGTTAGGCGATATCTTTTTTTCCGATAGACAACGCTGTTAACGGCCAGGTACTCATTTTACACCTGAGTACGCTGAGAGAATGTGAGTAAAGAGCTTTTGCCAAGGACCCAACTATGCGCCAAGCGAGGCTCGAACCGTGGCCTTCACAAAGTTATGGCCTGACACTGACCAAAAAATGACGTCAAAATGCCAGTCTTTTGCCACAAAAGAAAACAAATCGTGAGTTGTATTCAATAGTTCAACCAATGAAAAAACTTGTTTCCATGAGCTCTACTAACGACAACTCACTAGGCGGTGCAAAAACCAAAAAAATGACGTCAAAATGCCAGTCTTTTTGGGTTCCAGTGTCAGGCTAGGAACTTAACGATGGCTACGCTCGAACCCAGGACCTTCCGGTCCAAAAGCGAGTGTTATACCACATAACCACATCGCTGCACATTATGCTGCAACACAATCAATTAATTATTTATCTTGCATTTTCATTTCAGCCTCAAACATGGCGAAGGTTGACCACAAAGACGATTCGAACGGCGTCACAAACCCAGGTTTTGAAAACCACGAGATGAAGCAGACAAATAGAGGAAAATCCGGTTCCGTTACAGTCAATCTCCAGAGACGGAAGTCCGAATGGGGCGGGGCCACCCTCTCTGCGCATGACATCAGCTACACAGTCAAGATTTCCGGGAAATGCTGTGGAGGCCAATCGACAGACAAGCATATACTGAAAAACGTTACGTAAGTCGCAATCATTTGATGTAAAATAAAATAATTGTGATTAATTAGAAAGGGCATTGTCATGGATTTGACAGTAGGGAACGAGATTAGCGGAAGAGTAGCGTCCCTTGATTGGACGTCATCGGCGGAGAAGTCATTAGAGAGAGAACGTCATTTTTGCTGTGCACATGCGTCTCTCGTCCTCGCTTCCGATGAAAGCGGCATGAGACACTTCACCGAAAGCGAGGACGAGAGAGACGCATGCGCAAAACCAATCTGACGTTCTCTCTGTAAGGTGACG
>NC_088368.1:143452-158242 GCF_034508935.2 Berghia stephanieae | reverse complement strand
AAGAGTGTAAGAATCGTAAAATATTCCAGCCCTCCCATTGGAAAACCCTAGTATAGAGCAGTATAATTAGGTGCCCCAAACGTAAACAAAGGTCTAGAAGCACATGGCAAACCACATGTTCCTGTCTTGACAGCTCAAGTTCCAATGTAAATTATAGAAAAAAATAACCTTTAAAATTTGGCTGTTAGGTGGCAAAAGAAACACATATTCATAAATACTCGATCATGCATCAAATAATGTCTAGATATGGATATTTTATGGAACAAAAGGTAAAATTTATCAAAAGTTACAGTCTATCTATTTTTAGACCAGAGCAAATTATTGCGCTGGTGTGAACAAAACGAGAATTATTCGGAGCCTGATTTTCAGAATAATTTAGTCTTATATTATTATTTCTGCAACTGTTAGATTTTATGTAAACATATTTTCAATACTGAAAGTGTATTGCCTACAACTCAAACTACAAAATTGGGATAACTATATTGTGCGTAAATTATTCCGGTCCCTAACGGAAATCACTAGCAACTTGTTATTGTTTACGTTTGGGGCACCTAATTGTACTGCTCTATATATGTAATCGTTGAACAATGCTTTGAACGCGTTGATGAATATTTTTGCACATTTTATTGGTGTGAAATAATGTGCAAAATACAGCTGATTGATAATTATAAGTAATCTTTTTGTGCGCATGAATACAAATCTTAAGTTTTTATTTTTTGGGTCAAATTGTCATTCAAGCAGATAGAGAATGGCGGTTTGAAGTACTACTACTATACAATTGTTCACAAAATATCTAAGAATCTTACTTGGAGGGGTGTAATAAACGTGTTCTTTCATTTCTTTGTAATTATTAAACTCGCTATATTTCATCGTTCAATAACACATACTCGCAAGCTCGTAATGTTATCGGGTACGACAATACAACGCGTTTAATAAACACAAAGAAATAAAAGAATCTTATATATACCATTCAATTTTAAACAGTTTTGTTTACGTAAAAAGACTCTTTCCAATCAATATCAAGGTGAAGATAATATAAAGAACATTTGGCGAAGACATTGGTTCAACCAACACAAATAAAGATTTGTTGTGTCTCACTCTCTCTCTCTCTCTCTCTCTCTCTCTCTCTCTCTTTCTCTCTCCCTCTCTCTCTCTTTCTGTCTCTCTCTCTCCCCCCCCCCCTCTCTCTCTCTCTCTCTCTCTCTCTCTTTCTCTCTCTCTCTTTCTGTCTCTCTCTCTCTCCCCCCCCTCCCTCTCTCTCTCTCTCTCTCTCTCTCTCACTCTCTCCCATAAAATACATGGGCTCTGTCATACAGAAAAGTAGCTCACACTTCACCAATATTTTGTTACAGACTCAAATAGACAACATGGGATATTCACTGATATTCATTCTTCTCACCTCTGTGCTTTGTACGGTGACGTACGGTAAGTAACACTTTATACATTTCACGTTTTTGAGAATAACCTGGACTAGTGAAAAAAAAAAAAAAAAAAAAACAACAACAGGATTCGAGACATCTTGATGTTATCTGAAGGCTGCTGTGTTGTTGAATAAATTAATTCGTAAATAAACCAGGTTATATTCCAACAGTTTACAGTATTCTATTATAAATCTAATCAAATCGAGCACTTGTAATTCTAACATGTTCAATTCCTACAGTCATAATAATACATTTAATAGAGCGCCAATCTCCATCTAACGGGCCCAACAGTGCTTTTCAAGACATGGTTGATATAAGAATTTCAAGAAAATGATATGTTATAATTTCAAGGAAATTAAATGTTACAACTGTAGATGACCTGTTGAGTGATGTTGACACCAATGGAATGTGAAGAATGTGGTTTTGAAATTTTAAGGAAATGTTTAAAATATTCTGTTTTTCAGTCTAGACATTATCATTTTCTATCACAGAAATTAACAACATTATCATTTTCTATCACAGAAATTAACAACCTTATCATTTTCTATCACAGAAATTAACAACCTTATCATTTGCTATCACAATAATTAATAACTCCATAGTCTGCAAACTCAATACTTAATGATTTTATAATTTGCAATCGCAAAACTTATAAAAAACTGTATACTATACGATCACATTATTAAATATTTCATCATTGCAATCACCTTCTCCTCCACCGTGCACGTGATCACCATCACCATCACCATCACAATCATTATAATTGTCTCCACTATAAATTCATCGATCTTATCAGCATCCTTGTCTATTTCTTCCATAAGGTCGTCGTCGGTTTTACGGCGGAAGCTCTTCTTCAGATGAGGACAACGGAATCTTCCAAGGTTCATGCCCTAGAGATTGGCGTCAAACTGAACAAGGAGGCCGTAAGACGTGCATCAAAGTGTTCTATGACGTAGAGAGAACGTGGCTCACAGCTAGACAAGTGTGTATGTCTGAAGGAGGAGATCTGGTCATGATTCGTAACGAAAACGTCAACGACTTTGTTAAGGGTATGTCTTATTCCCCCTCACTTCCTTTCTTTTTTCTATCTATCTATCTATTTATCTATCTATCTATCTATCTATCTATCTATCTATCTATCTATCTATCTATCTATCTATCTATCTATCTATCTATCTAACTATCTATCTATCTATCTATCTATCTATATATCTATCTATCTATCTATCTATAGATCTATATATCTATCTATCTATCTATCTATCTATCTATCTATCTATCTATAGATCTATATATCTATCTATCTATCTATAGATCTATATATCTATCTATCTATCCATCCGTCTAATCTATATACTTCTCTTAAATTAATTCTTCTTTTTATATTTATCACTCCTCCATTCATCAATCCATCCATCCATCCATTCATCAATCCATCCATCCATCCATTCATCAATCCATCCATCCATCCATTCATCAATCTATCCATCCATCCATCTATTCATCAATCATCCATCCATATTTTCATCAATCCATATATCCATCCATCCATCCATTCATCAATCTATCCATCCATCCATCAATCCATACATCCATTCATCAATCTATCCATCCATCCTTCAATCCATCCATCCATCTATTCATCAATCATCCATCCATCCATTTATCAATCCATCCTTCCGTCTATTCATCAATCCACCCATCCATCCATTCACCCATTCATCAATCCACTCACCCATCCCCCCATCCAACCGTCAATCCATCCATCTATCTATCCTCAACCCATCCATTCATTCATTCCGTTATCATCTACCGACTTATTCGTCCACGTATAATATTCATTCATTTGTTTTTTATAAATCTAAAATTTCATTATTCCAATAGGATTCAACAGTCGTAACATCACTTCCTTCCTAATGACGTATGGTAACTTAGTAACACTGGCTCTAAACTATCGGAACAATGGCGGACGCCGTATGAAATATTTCTCCGGCGAGCTTAAACGCGTATCCAGAGGAAAAAAAACCCCGTCAATTTGATCATGTTTTGACTTTTACACATTCTGATCACAAGGCATATGAAAAGGGAATGAAAAGTTCTAGCTAGCATGAAGAATAAAAAGTAATGATTTTCTTTGTTTAGAACCAAGATGGCCGCCGTTGCCGGGCGCGTGACATCAGACTACTGAATCGTATTATCATAATCCATTAACTATCAATCTGTCCATCCATCCATCCATCTATCCATCCATCCATCTCTCTATCCATTCATCCATTTATCCATTCATCAATTCATCCATTGATTCATCCATCCATCCATCTATCCACCCATCCATTCATCCATCCATTCATCAATTCATCCATCGATTCATCAATCTTAAACCAACACGTATCACTCCCATCCTAGTATTATTACAGATTTACTCGAAACTGGAAACCGTTACTGGATTGGTATTCGTGACGCTGACCACGATAGGAGCTTTCACTATGTGGACGGACGGGACATAGTAAGTCCATCGTCATCATCATCATCATCATCATCATCATCATCATCATCATCATCATCATCATCATCATCATCATCATCATCGTCATCAGCAACATTATTATCAGCACGAGAAGTGCCTTGACGATGATGAAAATACAGGAACATCCTTTATAGATAACCATTAAATCGAGGGCGGTCAACGCACAGGCGATGCTGTACAGCAGACCCTGTAAATCTGTTTTATTTTGTCTAGAGGTCGTGGGATATCTACTAAATTCATTCAAAATGTCACATGTTTCCCCCATTGTCACATATTTTGTTCACAAACAAAATGAATCAAAGAGCTGACCTATAAGATTTTACCTTTATCTGTAAAAGAGAGAGAGAGAGAGAGAGAGAGAGAGAGAGAGAGATGGAGGGAGAGAGAGAGAGATGGAGGGAGAGAGAGAGAGAAAGAGAGAGAGAGAGAGAGAGAGAGAGAGAGAGAAAGAGAGAGAGAGAGAGAGGGGGGGATAGAGAAAAAAGGCATTTTGAGTTGTAGTCACTGTAGCTCTCGATTATCTTTTGACCCAGGGACAATGTCACGACAACAAAATTATTAAATATAAAATATGCAGCCAATGGAAAGACTAAAAAACTGGTGCAAGCCATGCTTTTGTTTTAAAGACAAAATGGTCGATCTTGGCCCATGTGCAAGAAATCACTGAAAAATAACTTTTAAAAAAGTATCCTGTAGTTTCTTGAGGATTATTTTGTGTTGAAGTGAAGCGCCAAGAGCCTCATGGCTGATGATATTGTATGCGATATGACAGTCCATTATTATCACCATAACTTCCCGTCGTCTAGGCATTCCACAAAGAATATAGACAATCTATCGAATAGGATGTCTGATGTCAAATGAAATCACCCATGATGTCCAAAATAAGCAAATTGGGGGTTGATAATCTTTCCCAAGCTAAAGAAAGTGCCTGAAACGGGTCTCGAACATGAGACCTTCCAAATCACATTAAACACTCGGCCACTTCGCCCCCCCCCTTCTTATTAGAATGATTATCTCATTTCTATCTTCAGACATTCTATCACCCATGGGCTCACCGTGAACCGGACAACATGGGTGGTGATGAATACTGTGTGGAGATGACTGCGGACAGAGATGGTCACTGGAGTGACAAGAACTGTGGCTTGGAAAGGAAATTTATCTGCCAGAGAGACTCGGACTCATCTTACGACAATGGTGTGTAGTGTGTTATGTTTAGGGGACTCATCTTACGACAATGGTGTGAAGTGTGCAATGTTTAGGGGACTCATCTTACGACAATGGTGTCTAGTGTGTTATGTTTAGGGGACTCATCTTACGACAATGGTGTGAAGTGTGCAATGTTTAGGGGACTCATCTTACGACAATGGTGTGTAGTGTGCAATGTTTAGGGGTGCTGGTGGGAGCATATGTATCACAGATTGTGTTTGAAATTCGAATATTTAAGGACAATCGGCTGTGAATTTAAATCTATCTATTTTTTTCTGCTCTAGAAATGTTTTTCTGCGATGATTTTTTCTTTTAATTTGAGTTCCCTCTTTAATCAGACGTGCTTGATATTATTTTTCTTTTAACCTGAGTTCCCTCTTTATTCAGACGTGCTTGATGAATTTTTCTTTTAATCTGAGTTCCCTCTTTATTCAGACGTGCTTGATATTATTTTCTTTTAATCTGAGTTCCCTCTTTATTCAGACGTGCTTGAGCAGTGTTGAAAGGAAAAATGAAATCGTAAAAGCCAGTTTTATTACTTGAATAAAATTGCTATCAAAATCTGTTTTCTTTTGTGCTTTAATGTGTTTTGTTACTCGTCTTACAATTAACATGAATTCATAATGGAATGAGGTGTATATAGACAACTTGTTTCCTCGAAATGTCCAACCCTAGAATAAGCAAGACAATCTAGAAAAATTTTCCGTCCAAACCTTGCAATCAATAATAGTTCATTAAAAATGTTTGTGTTACAATAAAGGAATAATTACAATCAGTTTTATAATCAGACTTTTGTCACCCACCCTCGTTTCCAAGAACTTCTAATGATTCGAAACGGTTTTAAAATTCTGAATTGGAAAAAGAAAGAATCCATTATTTTTGTCTTCTTTGTATTTTTTGATAAACCTATTTATTAAATTTGATTCCATCTATCTAAATTGTAAGACCCCGTGAGTTTACTGTCAGCCCGAAATGAAAAACATCCTCTCTGAGTTGCAATGTATGAAATAAAATCTGTTTATCGCTCTGAATGTTGATAAGTACAAAAGAGAACTAATGGAAAAAATAATGATATATAAACGATTTTGACAATAATTTAAAATCCATTCATAAAATTGACCAATTAATCCAATTTCAAGACTGCTCTGCATTCTGATTTATTTTGATTTAATTCCAACCAACACAAATTACATTTTTATTCCTCTGTATGATGAATTCCCTGACTTATTACTACTTAATTCTAAGAACACCATACTCAAGTAAACCTGATCAAAGGAATTATTTTGAAGAGAAAACAGGTTGAACACCGTATTGCAAATTATAACCTTTGAGTATTCAATGTTTCAGTTTTGTTGATTGATGTGATATCTGAATTACAGATTGCAATGCGTAGAGTTAACAAATACTCCACATTTTATTTCTAAGTCTAATGGCCGATTATAGTTTGAAGGTTACAACAACGAGATCATGACTATTAAATGTGTGTTGTTAGAATTGTCAGGAACTGCATATAAGTAATAGTAATATTCTATATGTCCTTGTCTTTCTTAGCTGTTTGTACTTTCTGGTATATAATTCATTCAATCTCCATTCCTCATGGTTATCTAAAATCAGCGAATTCGACTTTTGTTGTAGTAGGAATTGATTCTTTTCATATCAAAAACTTCAACCCGAGCTGCCGTATTCAACCAATCAAAATTACAGCTACGTAAAGAGTATTTATAATAATAAATGATATTTGTTGAGCGCTCTCCATAAACCAAACATCTCAAAGTGTTTTACAGATAATAAATTACGTTATGAACAAAGGTGGTCATAATTATACATGGAAACAAAAGACACATTGCTAAAGGCTAAAGTAATACTAGACAAAAATTACAATCGCCATAAAATAAATTGTGAAAAAGTGGGTTCTTAAAGTACCGAATAAAACAGAGTAATTGAAATACGTAAATGTAAATTTTATCAACCAATCAGAACTAATGTAAATTTTATCAACCAATCAGAACTAATGTAAATTTTATCAACCAATCAGAACTAATGTGTGAGAGGCAAGAGATACACCGATCAAAACGATTGGCTGCAGAGGCGAATCGAGATCGGAACGTACCGGCTCTGGTTCTGATTAGGCCAATTCTGTGGTTTATTATAGACACGGACTCCTGGTGATTTAGGTAAAGAATTAATACACACACAAACACATGTGTCCATAAATTAGTCCTATGAACATCATAAATGAGTGTCACGTGTGTCCATAAATTAGTCCTATGAACATCATAAATGAGTGTCACTGATTATATATAATATATAATTTTACGATTTGGCGTCTCACAATTCTAGCTATCTATTATTTTAAAGTATGTTTTGAGTCAATCTAAAATGATAAATACCAAATAAAAAGTTTAAACATCCCAATAACGATCTTCATTAAAAATCTTTAAAACGAGACGTACAAAAAATATATGTGAGCCACCTTGTCAATCTGGTGTTATGGCGAAATGAAATAGAAATAGGAACACTGAGTTTAAAGTAAAAATGTTGAGAAATTTGAGAGTGATTTTCTTGAAGTTTAAGATAATAAACTGGATGTCGTCAAACAATGGAGTCTATCTATAAATCTATAAATTTAAGAAATATTCCTTAAAATGGAATCAAAATTAGCAAGACATGATACTGTTTTGTGGTGATAAGTTACATATTGGTCCACAATCACCATTTTGTCCATCTAACCGTGGCGTTTGTAATAAACTTATCTTTCATTTTCAAGGACATTGAGATACAGATTGAGGTCAAGGTCTCCAAATTGAAGTGACTGGAGTAGGATTTATCTAGTATAAATATCAAACGTAATTTCAAAACAGGTCTTTGATCCTGAATGGTCTATTCACAACCTTGTATGTATCGACATCTGTTTCATGCCACAGGGGACGCTTTCCAACTTGTGCACTTAACATCCCCCCTTTCACCGTAGCCTGCATCGACTCATAGCTTGACACTTCTAACATCCCTCCTTTCACCGTAGCCTCCATCGACTCATAGCTTGACACTTCTAACATCCCTCCTTTCACCGTAGCCTGCATCGACTCATAGCTTGACACTTCTAACATCCCTCCTTTCACCGTAGCCTGCATCGACTCATAGCTTGACACTTCTAACATCCCTCCTTTCACCGTAGCCTGCATCGACTCATAGCTTGACACTTCTAACATCTCTCCTTTCATCGTAGCCTCCATCGACTCATAGCTTGACACTTCTAACATCTCTCCTTTCACCGTAGCCTCCATCGACTCATAGCTTGACACTTCTAACATCTCTCCTTTCACCGTAGCCTCCATCGACTCATAGCTTGACACTTCTAACATTTATCCTTTCACCGTAGCCTCCATCAACTCATAGCTTGACACTTCTAACATCTTTCCTTTCACCGTAGCCTCCATCGACTCACAGCTTGACACTTCTAACATCTCTCCTTTCACCGTAGCCTCCATCGACTCACAGCTTGACACTTCTAACATCTCTCCTTTCACCGTAGCCTGCATCGACTCATAGCTTGACACTTCTAACATCCCTCCTTTCACCGTAGCCTCCATCGACTCATAGCTTGACACTTCTAACATCTCTCCTTTCACCGTAGCCTCCATCGACTCATAGCTTGACACTTCTAACATCCCTCCTTTCACCGTAGCCTCCATCGACTCATAGCTTGACACTTCTAACATCTCTCCTTTCACCGTAGCCTCCATCGACTCATAGCTTGACACTTCTAACATCCCTCCTTTCACCGTAGCCTCCATCGACTCATAGCTTGACACTTCTAACATCCCCCCTTTCACCGTAGCCTCCATCGACTCATAGCTTGACACTTCTAACATCTCTCCTTTCACCGTAGCCTCCATCGACTCACAGCTTGACACTTCTAACATCCCTCCTTTCACCGTAGCCTGCATCGACTCATAGCTTGACACTTCTAACATCCCTCCTTTCACCGTAGCCTCCATCGACTCATAGCTTGACACTTCTAACATCTATCCTTTCACCGTAGCCTCCATCGACTCATAGCTTGACACTTCTAACATCCCTCCTTTCACCGTAGCCTCCATCAACTCATAGCTTGACACTTCTAACATCCATCCTTTCAGACAAATTTAGACAAAATTTTCCTCAAAAAGAGAAAAAAAACATTTTTCATAGTCATTGCTACTTAATGAAGACTTGATGGTCTTTAGTTCTACATGCAAAATGACGCTAGTTGAATATCTGTTTGTTGTACAAATCTATTGTGTCAAAAGAGAGAGAGAGAGAGAGAGAGAGAGAGAGAGAGAGAGAAATAGAGAGAGAGAGAGAGAGAGAGAGAGAGAGAGAGAGAGAGAGAGAGAGAGAGAGAGAGCTAAGACTTTCAAGTTTCGATCAAATAGATTTAGTGAAATATCTAGGGAGTTCATTTTCAATGCATCATTAAGAAATTCTCAAAACCGTTTGACATAAATAATTCCACTCATTAATTTGACGGTATAATTGAATTCAAAGTGACATTGTCAAAATGAGAGGGAAATAAACGCAGATAAAATCTTTACGATTGTGGTACAGAAATGTTTATTTGCTCCATCGCACGGTTAATAATTCGACCAGGTGTTTGAACATACAGACGAATAACGCCAGGCTTGTTACAATAAGTTGATGTTTAAAACTATAAATAGCATTGATGTGGCAAAATATGATACCGTTAGCCATCGATTGGCTTTCAAATGATATGACCTAAAAGTGTTGACATTTTAAAGAGCTTAGATTGCTTAAGGGGCGGTTTGGGTCTAATTTTTAGGAAAATTCTTCGAAAAATTGATTTTGAGATTTTGGTAAAAAATGATATTTTATTATCTTAGAAATAGTGTAATTGAAGTCAAAATTCTTAAAGTGGACTATAAAGGCAGGAAAAACACAATCAAAAATGGTACAGGTAGTAAGAAAAGTGTGAAAAACGGGAAGCTATTTTGCTATTTTCTCAAAATGTCATATTTCTAAGGGTATGGGATACTGTGTCAAACGTTTCTCTGAATCTATTCAATGAAATTGTCTGAAAATTTCCACAGTTATCACAGAGATAATGTATTATGACACCATAGAGAGATTTTTTTTTGATAAGATATGTGAATTTGGAATTATAATCATAATTCTGAATTTTTAACTTCAATTTTGTCATAAATTTTTGATTCTCAACTTTGTAATGTTCTAATAAAAATTCCATAAGCTAAAGCCGTGAAATCTCTCTATGGTGACACACTATGGTACAATTTTGACAAGAGGGAAGAATAAGGAGGTTATTCCTTCATTAGTTTTTGTGAAACGTTTGCCACAAGATTGTTATAATATTTTGATGTCAGACCCCCAAATTAGGTCGCAAAATGGGTATCAACACAGATAATTGAAATTTTTCACCATAAATGTTGTTTTTTAACCTATAATGACGATACAGAATGATTAAAACCGCCCAATATTGGTAATTAATTTTTTTAAAGAAAAGACCCAAACCGCCCCTTAAGAAATAAACAGCTAATGCAATAAAAGAGGGAATGGGGATCAAAAGTGCGATGTCTAAAAACGGCTCTAATCTCATTGGAAGTGTAAGATCAATTTTTTTCGGAGGACAGGATACACACCTTGTGTAAATGGTCTTCTGGTTTTAGAGTGATGGTATCTTATTTTGTTATCAAAATATATGCTGGTCATCAATCAAGATCATCAATCCTCGCTCTGTATTAAGGATTTGCCTGTACGTTCTGCTTCTAAAACAATTATGCCACCTTAGATTTATTATGTTTTCCATTTCTTATTAGTCTTCCGAAAGACTAGTTACGTACACACTTCCAAGAAGTTAGGAATCGCAAGAGTAGAAGGTGTGACGTCACGACTTGCTTGCCCTACTGATGACTGTCCATGAGTATCTAACAATTTATAGGCTTATATAAATGACAGGTGAATATAGCCTGCACAGCTCAGGTTTTGTTTACATTTAAAGGGGGGAAAATTGAAAAATCGCCTTTTTGTAAGACAAACGTGTAAAAGGATGCGTAGGACATTGTAATATAGACAGCAAGAGCAGAAATGATAATAGAAGCAACCCTCCCCCCCCCCTCCCGTCAGAAAAGCAAAACAAAGAAAACAGACTACTTTTATTGCTTTCCCCTTCAGCCCGGAATTATGTCGAATCGAATCTAATGATACAAAAGTGAATTCAAGTTAAAGTAATCAGAACCATCAGACGTTGGATTGTCCCCACTTTGTAAACCATATTCATTCTCCTCAATAACACATTTAAACTTGACCCAAAACTCATTATTTTGCAATATATAATATTCAATTTTCAGCATCGAGTTCAGTTCAACATGATACCATTGATGTTGGCCATATGTGTCACGTGATACGTCGTACAGCGTGTGCAATTGAACTCTCTTCATTTTTTAAATTCCTGTTATCAATTGAAGTCCATGACGTTCTATCAACAAACATTGAAGATAAGATTATTTTCAGACATCCCTCGTAACTTGATCTTATTTGTTTCTTGATCATAAAAGAATGTAATTATAGTTGTAACGTTTGTACAATGTATGTCATATCACGTATAATGTAGGCTATGTAACATACAGGCTGTTAATTAATCATAGATTCAATATAATTGCCGTGCATAATGTAATAATGACAAATAGCACATATGATAGTACTGACATAATTATGTAAAATTACAATTATACGAGTATATGGTGATAGATTTGTTTTGTTTACACCAAAAATAACCATTCTGATCAGCTGTTTATATGATACTTATATACTCCGTCATATTCAGTACATAACATGCAACTGTAATTTTCTTACAAAGAATCTTTTAATCTGCTTGTCATTTTTTAGCGGAAACCCACGACGCTCTATCAACAAACTTTGAAGACGGGAAGAAACATTTTAACGAGGGTCGTACGAATTATTGGACGGTCACTGACAATCCTCACAATGATCACACTTTGCCGGACCATAAGGGTAAGTACATTTTGTCTGATATAAAGGTAAAATAATGGTAAGTACACTTTGACAGACCATAATGGTAAGTACACTTTGTCTGAACATAAAGGTAAACACACTTTGCCAGACCATAAGGGTAAGTACATTTTGTCTGAACATAAAGGTAAACACACTTTGTCACACCATTATGATAAGTACACTTTGACAGACCATAATGGTAAGTACACTTTGTCTGAACATAAGAGTAAGTGCATAAATATGTAACCCACTCCTCAATTCGGTAATATTTTGGAGTAAAGTAGACCCAGGAAAACCAGCTTGAAGTAAGATGAATGGTCAGAAACAAGACATATCTCTACTCATACATTTAAATATCTATTTTATGAACATATCATTATTTGTGTCAAATATATTATCTAGGGACAAGGGGCTGTCGTTTTCTTACACAACATATCAAATGTTTGAAGATATAAAATTATACAAACTCGTGTCCCTGACAAGTAATGAAAACAGTCTCAAATCGTGTCTCTGACAAGTAATGAAAACAGTCTCAAATCGTGTCTCTGACAAGTAATGAAAACAGTCTCAAATCGTGTCTCTGACAAGTAATGAAAACAGTCTCAAATCGTGTCTCTGACAAGTAATGAAAACAGTCTCAAATCGTGTCTCTGACAAGTAATGAAAACAGTGCTCAAATCGTGTCTCTGACAAGTAATGAAAACAGTCTCAAATCGTGTCTCTGACAAGTAATGAAAACAGTCTCAAATCGTGTCTCTGACAAGTAATGAAAACAGTCTCAAATCGTGTCTCTGACAAGTAATGAAAACAGTCTCAAATCGTGTCTCTGACAAGTAATGAAAACAGTCTCAAATCGTGTCTCTGACAAGTAATGAAAACAGTGCTCAAATCGTGTCTCTGACAAGTAATGAAAACAGTCTCAAATCGTGTCTCTGACAAGTAATGAAAACAGTCTCAAATCGTGTCTCTGACAAGTAATGAAAACAGTCTCAAATCGTGTCTCTGACAAGTAATGAAAACAGTGCTCAAATCGTGTCTCTGACAAGTAATGAAAACAGTCTCAAATCGTGTCTCTGACAAGTAATGAAAACAGTGCTCAAATCGTGTCTCTGACAAGTAATGAAAACAGTGCTCAAATCGTGTCTCTGACAAGTAATGAAAACAGTCTCAAATCGTGTCTCTGACAAGTAATGAAAACAGTGCTCAAATCGTGTCTCTGACAAGTAATGAAAACAGTCTCAAATCGTGTCTCTGACAAGTAATGAAAACAGTCTCAAATCGTGTCTCTGACAAGTAATGAAAACAGTCTCAAATCGTGTCTCTGACAAGTAATGAAAACAGTCTCAAATCGTGTCTCTGACAAGTAATGAAAACAGTGCTCAAATCGTGTCTCTGACAAGTAATGAAAACAGTGCTCAAATCGTGTCTCTGACAAGTAATGAAAACAGTCTCAAATCGTGTCTCTGACAAGTAATGAAAACAGTCTCAAATCGTGTCTCTGACAAGTAATGAAAACAGTCTCAAATCGTGTCTCTGACAAGTAATGAAAACAGTCTCAAATCGTGTCTCTGACAAGTAATGAAAACAGTCTCAAATCGTGTCTCTGACAAGTAATGAAAACAGTGCTCAAATCGTGTCTCTGACAAGTAATGAAAACAGTCTCAAATCGTGTCTCTGACAAGTAATGAAAACACTCTCAAATCGTGTCTCTGACAAGTAATGAAAACAGTCTCAAATCGTGTCTCTGACAAGTAATGAAAACAGTGCTCAAATCGTGTCTCTGACAAGTAATGAAAACAGTCTCAAATCGTGTCTCTGACAAGTAATGAAAACAGTGCTCAAATCGTGTCTCTGACAAGTAATGAAAACAGTGCTCAAATCGTGTCTCTGACAAGTAATGAAAACAGTGCTCAAATCTGATCCTTATATTTTTTGTATCGTCTTTAAGACATTGTAAATCATATAAATCGGCTATTATGTCGAATGTCCTTATGGCCATTTTAAGTCGTTAACTGTCGTATGCTGGAAAAAGATAGGATGCAGTAAAAATTTGGCCAGAAAACTCGTCCTTCAAATATCGATCGATTTGAATGATCCTCATCTTGGCTAAAACTCTCAAACCTGGGAATAAGAAGACCTCACGATGTCCCAGGCATGAGAGTTTTTGCCAAGATGAGGATGAATTAAATCGATCGCTTTATGAAGGATGAGTTTTCTGGCTAAATGTTAAATACGTGTCTTTCTAGAAGATGGCAGTTAAAATACCTTCTCTGAATTATTGTTGCAAATTATTATAAAAAAAATAAATCTAAAACTACAATGTATTTTTACAATCCAGTACAAATGGTTACATGATCGTAATAACAACATTTAATGAAATGCAATTTAGAGCTACTCAAATAATGAGAGTTTTACAAAGAAAGTTTACCTTATCCTTGACACACTTTGTGGCATAACAAAACAAACCATAACAAAGGTATGAATATGTTCATGGTATGAATAGCAAGTAATCAATGAGTGTCTTCTATTACATGTCATGTGTTATTATCTATGTTAAACGAGCCGGACTCGTTTCCTTTCGTGAACAAAGCAAAGCCAATATCACCTGGA
>NC_088368.1:121208-143352 GCF_034508935.2 Berghia stephanieae | reverse complement strand
GATTTTCAAAATTCAAAAATATTTTTACTCAGTGGAGATAGGGCTTTGATTTTAGACAAAATTTTCCTCAAAAAGAGAAGAAAAAAAATTTTCATAGTCATTGCTAATACAATTGACTGTTTCCCTCTCATAGAAAGCAAGTTGGAAAACACTATGGGAGGTCAGGAACCCCACCCAGGTGTGTGACGAGAGAGAGAGAAAGAGAGAGAGAGAGAGAGAGAGAGAGAGAGAGAGAGAGAGAGAGAGAGAGAGAGAGAGAGAGAGAGAGAGAGAGAGAGAGAGAGAGAGAGAGAGAGCTACGTATGTTCGAAGGATTTTTATGGTGCTTGCAACACTTTTGTAGGCCATTTCAGCACCAGTTAAGGTATAATAAACGGGGTAGTAAAAAAAATGCTCATTTTTTCCAATTTTGAAAAGTGGTAAAAAGCTGTATAGGATTGAACGAGTTAAAGTTAAAGCACCCAAGAAAAAGTAAGACAAAGGGGAACTGAGAACAAATAGGGATCAGATGTAGATTCCAAGAGCATACCATCAATGTACTTAGTTTGAGATCACCTAAAAGTCTCATCCGGACACAAGCACAAAATCCAACAAAGAGGAATACACTCAAATGCTTACATTATACATTCAAAATAACAGATATAAACAATACATAACAGAGATGATTTACAAGGAAAAAAATATCTCCCAAAACAATAACTAAGCCAGGACTCGACAAAACCAAGTAATCTCATTCCAAGACAAAGACAGAAAGCAACTCGGAAAACAGACATAGGGGGATAGAAGACACAGTATGTACCTCCCTGCCCACTATGGGAGGTCAGGAACCCCACCCAGATAGTGGTCGTGATGATGATGTGGTGGTTGTAGTAGTAGTGGTAGTGATATGATGGTGGTTGTAGTAGTAGTGGCAGTGATGATGATGTACTGGTTGGAAGGTGGGGGTATCCTTGGAACACATTGACCTCACCGGAATTTGACGGAAGTTGCACCGTATCCCGGAATTTTATGCTCCAGACCGGAGTTTTGTCATCACTGGAAATACACTCAAATGCTTACAAAATTCAGAACGTTACACAAAAGAGAGATTTACGAGGACAAACATATCACCTCCCAAAATCCACGACATTTAACTGTTTCCCTTCCCGCCAATGAATCCAGTCAGGAAAAGGACAAAGACAGAAAGCAACTCTGAAAACAGATAAGGGGATAGAGGACAAGTGAACTACTGCTCACTTATGCAAGTAAAAAAAACCCACCAGGAAGATGATGTTTTTGTTTTTAAGGGTTTTACGGCGCTTGCAACACATTAATCATTAAGGTCATATCAGCACCAGTAAAAACGAAGAAAATGGGATAGTAAAAAGGTTAAAGAATTACAAGTAAAGCACCCAAGAAAAGGTAAGACAAAGGGGAATTGGTTCAAATAAGAAACAGGTGTAGATTCCAAAAGCACTCTATCAAAGTACTTAGTTTGAGATCACTAAAAGTCTCATCCAGACACAAGCACAGGTCCCCGCTAAGAGGAACACACTCAAATGTTTTACAAATCATATATAATATAAAGAAAGCATAATACAGTGCACAACAGAGAGATGATTTACAATGAAAAAAATATCATCTCTCAAAACTAACTATACATTCCCTCTCAGCCAGGACCAGGACAAAACCAAGTAATCTCATTCCAAGACAAAGACAGAAAGCATGTTGGAAAACAGATATAAGGGGATAGAAGACACAGTATGTACCCCCCTGCCCACTATGGGAGATGTTTGTAGAATGGTATTGATGATGAGCTGGTGGTTGTTGAAGATGTAGTGGTGGTGATAGTGATCTTTGTGGTTATTGTAAGTAAGATAATGAAGATGATGTAGTAGTGGCGTTGTTATAACGCACGGCTGCCAACCCTCAACACAAGAAAAAGCGTAAGATTACTTGTCAAAAAGAGTAACATTTGGAGAAAAAGTGTACAATTTGAAATTAGGTAGGGCATATAAGTTTGGGAGGGAAACTTCCATTAACAAGCTGGCGGTGATGTATAAATTGGTAGAAATAACCCCCCAAAAAACCCAAATTTTTGTAATGAAAACCAGGTGGCATGTCTCAAGATTGTACAAATCAATGAACACGGGATTAAAGACAGAAAAAACAAAAACAAACCATTTGTTAATTTTTACATTTTATTGAAATTCTAAACATTTACTCCCGCCTACGACCAGTTGGTGTCTTGTTTGTCTTGGGCTTCTGGCTTTTCAAGACAGCACAAGCCCTTCTTACAGCCACGTTTGTCAGTTCTGGCCTGTATCCGTTTTCTCTGACTTGTTGACGAATTGCTCTCACGACGACGCGGGCATCTTTCTTCAATTCGGTGCGATAATGACTTTTGGCAGGCTTTCTGATTGCTGTAAGAAACGGAAAATAGATAAGTATTTGCTGATGACTTCCTCACCAAGTTTCAGAATTAATCGATCTTGTACAGTGAAACCTCAATGAACACATAAATACATTACTAATTACTAACTAGAGTTTTTTTTGGTGTAATATAGCGCAATATCCACTAAAATACTCAAAGCGCGTTACAAAGCGGCCACGACCAACAGCAACAAGTAGAACGAAACATGACGCTTGTTAGATGATATTACAAATTTTTCGGACAGGTACTCATTTTACACCTGAGTATGGTGAGAGAATGAGTAAAGAGCCTTTTCTAAGCCCAGGACAATCCCATCCGAAAGCGAGTTTCATACCACTAGACCTCATCGCCACAAAATACTCCCCCTGAAAAAACAAACAAACAAACAAAAAAACAAAACAGATTGACCGAGGAGAAATATTCAGCACGACTTTTCTGAATGAAAATCGTGGAATGTAATGCAGAATACTTTTCTTCTGTTCCGGTTTTTTAGTTATACATTTATGTTACTATGTTCTTTTTCTTTCGGTTGCTGGCTGAAGGATTTTGAGCCTGAAATGTTCTGTTACTTTTTACAGTCCACAGCTTCTAGCAGCTTAGTGAAAATTTTTGCCATTGCCCCCCTAAAAGTTGCCTTAATTGCCCACCTCTCATAGATAGACTCTCCCCTGGAGTCCATATCCAGTGGTTCTGCGTTTACTCACTAGTGGTGTCCACCTCACATAGCCCCGGGTTCACTGTGTAAACAATGTCTATTTGTATTTAAGCGCTTTTGAGGTTACGACAAAAGGCACTATACAAATATTATTATTCAAAAGCACAGGTTACAACAAAATTACATTTAATAACAAACGGAAATAAAGTTATTCTTGAATTATAGGGAATGCTTATTTCTTAGATCTACTTGCACAGTTCAAATTTTAAAAGACACAACAATAAGCACATGACATGCATGGGTGCAAGTCACAGGCGTTTATTGCTTTCAGTTTAGTTCGCCAGGTAAATCTAGCCAGTCTAGTGATGATGAGTCATAGCTTTACACTAAGAGAGGGAGACAATTTTTTCGCCGTTTTGATCGATTTTTTTCTGAATTTCAAACTAATGTAGTATTGCCGTTATTAAGTGTAGCAAAAATATTTTTATACTACCAAAGAGTTTATTAACAGAGTTTTCATTGATTATTTAATCATAATTATGATGGTGTTAAAAAGCAAGAGGGATAACCCATGAAATTGATACATAAATTTAAGTGAATTAAAATTTTTAAGAGAATATTTTAACATGTTCAACACTTAAGATTTTAAAACAAAAGTAATGGAAATGATGTTGAATATCTGTAGAATGTAGACATATAAATTTTATATCAGTAGATTGAAGCGTTTTTGAGATATCAGTTCACCTGTACGTAAAAGTAAGAATTTTGAGTAAGGTAAAATTGAAATCCAATCACAGCATTGTCTTAATAGAATTTTTTTTAATAAACCAGAAACATAGTCAAATGTGATTCACATATATTTATCCCAGAATCAACGAATTATAAGAATTCCATTAAAAATTGTTATATAAGGACATTATTTAAAGACAATCAAAACCACTAAGAAAATCTTAAAGAGTTCTTATAAGTTTCATAACCTTATTTTTGAGATATCCATGCCCATTACTTTTTTTCATGTACTTGACTTGCACCTCTTTTAATTTGTGTGCCATATAGACTGCATATAGCACATCACTGGTGAAAGATTAGGATCATATATCCCTCATAAAGTATTGTTTCTTGTTCAGAGTTTTCTCATTGAACCAAAGGTATCAATACCTGCATCGCATTTCTTTAAATTATGTATCAGTGAGATACATTTCTCGCAAATTGAAATATTTAAATATGTCAGAATTTCACATTTATATTTATAGTCAATTGTAGATAACGTCTAGAGTCTTTTAATCCTCTCAGCACGGCTCTGTACTCTTTCACAACAAATTCGACATATTTCATTAGTACTGGTGTCATGACCGTCTTCGGTGTGTCTAGCTCTCCATAACCTGAACAGAACTTAAATAAGTAAATTTAAGAAATATCTAAAATTTCCGCTTAAATTCAATGAAATCAAATTAAATAAATGTCTCTTATCATCACTATCTAGTTTTATTATTGGGTATCATGAAATATTCTCCTCTTTGTTGGTAACAAAAAAAATTATTGAGATTCCTTTCCACACCCTCTATTCTTAAATCCCTGAATCTACATAATAAAGTATATATCATATAAAAGATAATTTTATCTACTTTTCTCTGATCCCACACACTTGATGGTAAAAAGTGTTGGCTTGATATTTTGAATTTTTAAATATTTCTTAAACTTATAATTTAAATATTTATTTCATAAAAAACTCTGATTATTCAAATGAGCAAAACACAAACTTATCATTTAATGATGTAAATAAAAATAATTGCGTCTTGTAGAGGAAAAATTGGCCTTTGTATCCATATATGTTTGAAAATTATGAAAAAGATGCTGCGTACACAACGGGCTGAGAAAATTGAGTATTTTGATGAAATTTCTACTACTCTCTGCCTGAGAGAAATTCAAAGCGATGAGATTTACCTGCAGACATAATTTATTGCCAATGCACACCGTCTTGACAGTTGTTATCACTGTGGCTGACGGTGGATTGTTTACATTACTCAACGGTAGCCAGTGAGGGAAGAAGTAACTAAAGTGAAAGTTTGGGCCCTATTTAAACGACTGTGAAGTAGGTCAGGCCAAAAAAGCCTGAAACTTATTTTGAAAGGTGACCAACTGTCTCTAAATGGTATTATGTTGAGATGATCTAGATGGAAATAAATTAAAAGCCACTTCGAAAAGCCTGAAATCAGAATTAAGACAGAAAATCTAGCACCCGTGGTCATGATACTATTTGTAACCATCTATCATAACCTTTAAGCATGACCCCCCCCCCCAAAAAACAAAAAAAAAACAACCAAACATAAAAAGACGAAATACAAAAATACAACAAATAAAACAAAACTAAAAAAATAACCAAGTGGTCAAATCTTGTGGCAATCCCATCACCGAGCAGATACGTAGTGAAGTAAAGGCAACTGTCTGCCAACGTCCAAAGGGATTATGACAATATGGCAATTCACAATCTCATCCCTTTATCTCATTACAAATTGCCTTAGAATTACCTTTGGGTCGTTTCATGATAAGAGCAACACCTTTGCCATCAGCAGCTGACTCGATCCCAACAGTCTTTCTATGGACAAGTCCATTGTAACGGAAGGAATTGCGGCCTTTCAAGTTATTTTTTTCCTAATAAAGAAAAAAAAAAAGAAGAGATATGAGAAGCAAAAACACAGAATGAATGAATCCATTTTGGGGGAAGAATACAAATGCATAATCACTTTTAAAGCAGGAATTAGATGCTAACTGAATAATAACAATTGGAATCTCCAAATTAGTGCTTTTCACCCGAATACATTACTTGAGCCTTTATCTTGTGCAATATCCACTTAATGTGCACAAAGCGTTTTACAAGGAGTCCCTGACCAACAGCAACATGTAACATAGAATGAGACACAGCGCCTGTTGGACGATATTACAATTTTTTCCCCAACAAAGACAGCGCTGTTAACGGCCAGGTACTCATTTTACACCTGAGTGGGGTGAGAGAATGTGAGTAAAGAGCCTTTTCCAAGAACTCAACTATACGCAGAGTGAGGCTCGAACTCAGGACCTTCTGATCCGAACGCGAGTGTCATACCATAAAACCACATAGTCGCACTGATCAAGCTTCCATTGCTCTCTCTCTCTCTCATCTTTTCGTTACGGTAAAAAATAATCACCAGTAAGTGAGACTTTCTGCTATACCTCTTAGCAATGGAAGCCTAGAAAATTTTTGATTTTGGATAAATGTTGCAGCTGCTCTTTGGTTTGTTTTATGGCGCTTACAACACATTTAGGTCATATCAGCCCCAGTAAAAAGGATGAAAATTAGAGATAGTAAAATCATTCTAGATGAGAGAGAGAGAGAGAGAGAGAGAGAGAGGGAGATAGAGAGATAGAGAGAGAGAGAGAGACAGAGAGAGAGAGAGAGAGATAGACCAAAATAAGATAATTTTGAGTCATTTACAATCTTCCCTGTAAATAAATGTCAGACGTAATCTTATTGCCTTGATTTCCTCTTAAAGCACATTAAAAACATTACATGCATTACACTGAATAATATTTTTTTTAAATGTACCGAAAGCATTAAAAAAAAGAATCATTTTTAAACCCAACCACCCAAAGTCAAAGAATGGTTCTATCACCATTTATGTAAGCTTGAAAGGTGAAAGAAGTGCTTTTCGATTCAAAAAATTATTTTTTTCAGCGCTACTGCTGCCCATGTTTAAGATTTAATAGAGAGAACTGATCAATGCATGGGTAAAAGTGGGTCATGCCAAAAAATCCTGAAATCCAATTCCAACAAATTAAAAAAAAAAACAACCTGAAACTCATATAGAAATGTGACCTACTGCATCAAAAAGGTATTATGTGAGGTGACCTAGATGTCGGAAATAAATTAAAATCCATTTAAAAACTCAGGAAATCTGGATTAAGCCGTAAATCTGCCCCCATGTCAATACAAACATGGAATCACAACAGAGCAATAGAGAAACTAGGAAATGTTTAAGTATTTACCGTGCTCATCGAGTTCTTGCTACCCTTCAAGAGAAAGGAGCTGTTGTTACGGATGATCATCCAGTTCAGATGGGCCGACATGATTACTGGAATGAGAATATAATTGAGAATTGATATAATATTCTTGTAAATCTGAACATCATTCATCAGTGCTGACGGTGACAAAAAGTAAGGAAAGGAGGAATTTTTGAATAATTAATTGCTCATAAGCAATTTCTATTGCAATAACCTTTAGAGAAATTGAGATGGATTTGGGGGGGGGGGGGGGGGGGGGGTGTGTGTGTGTGTGTGTGCGCCTTGTGATATAAACGTAAAAAAGTCCTCTTCTCGCTTCATGTAAAAATGGATGTAATTCAATTGAAAGATAAGAAGAGAAGGGAGACTTTCCATAAGCTACTACTACTACATCCCAAGTATTCTTGTTCTAGTAGGGGGTTTGGGAGGGGGGAGACTTTAAAAAAAAGTTTTCCCCCTCCCAAACCCCCTACTTAGGTAGTCGCATCGCCCGTGGCTGAGCCGCTGATCGAGCCCCGATATCGATGTTACGGCTCTGGAGTGAAAATTGTGTTAACCGGTGAACATAGTTTTACTTCCATTGCCGTGGAATCGCTTCCTGTGCACTAATTTCGTCACTTCCGGTCTCATTTTAAAGAGGAGAAGCCAGCACATCAGGCGGCGTTTTCAGATTTTTAATCTGTTCATTCTTTGTTCAGATGCCAGCTGTTTGAAAATTTGGTAAGTTTTAACTTCATTTTAAATACATTTTTCATTATATTACCTATTTTAATTAATGTTATATTATTCGCCAACCATTTTTCTCTATTTGTGTGAATTTTGGTGGTGATTGATGCTGGCGAAAGCGTCTTTTAGTGACTTTAAATACGACGCGTGTTCATGAAGTTGGCGACGGCCAACCAGGATTGCCTCTCGATGTATCCCCGAGTCTCCTGTGTACAGTGCAGTCTGTAAACTATCGACTGCGTTTGCTTTTGTGACTTGTATAAATAATTTCAGGCTGAATAATTGCTGTAAAAAGACTGAAAATAGTCCCATCCATAATTTTAGTTTTATTTTATGAATGAATGTTGAAACTGAAATGACTTTTTAACTGGGATGATACCGGACAACTAAAAATTATGTTCCACTGATATTATTTTTTATCTTTTATTTTTGTTTGTTCTGCAGGTTAAGTGTGTTGGTTTAATTTAATGTGGTTAATTTCAATACAAATAATACAGAATAGCATGATAGAGTCAATTCAAGTGAAAGTATATTTCATTCATTACTTTACTCTTTACCACAACAAAAATTATTATATAACGTTTAATTTTGTTGATTTAATCATAATCGAAGTACTTTTTTTATTTTCAGAGTCAGACGTTCATTATGACACCACATTTTCATGTTTCATTTCCTGCCTTGTATTTTTAAATATGAAATTGAAATAACAACATGAATTTGATTGTCTGCCACCTCCAACTCCAGTCGTCTGCCGCCTCTAACTCCAGTCGTCTGTCTTGTATTTTTAAATATGAGATTGAAATAACAACATGAATTTGATTGTCTGCCACCTCCAACTCCCGTCATCTGCCTCCTCCAGCTCCAATAATCTGCCTTGTATTTTTAAATATGAAATTGAAATAACAACATGAATTTGATTGTCTGCCACCTCCAACTCCAGTCGTCTGCCGCCTCGAACTCCAGTCGTCTGTCTTGTATTCTTAAATATGAGATTGAAATAACAACATGAATTTGATTGTCTGCCACCTCCAACTCCAGTCGTCTGCCGTCTCGAACTCCAGTCGTCTGTCTTGTATTTTTAAATATGAAATTGAAATAGCAACATGAATTTGATCATCTGCCGCCTCCAGCTCCAATAATCTATCTTGTATTTTTAAATATGAAATTGAAGTAACAACATGAATTCGATCGTCAGTCTCCCCCAACTACTTCTGTATCATTGCTTGGACTTCGATGTATTTATTCAGTATCATTACCTGGATATTGCCTGTGTCTACATTCCATGCAGCCAACAACCCAGAGTGCCTAGATTTTGTTGTCTTCTGTCTTTTGCCACATCTCAGCCATCTTATGGATTTAAGCGAGTCAGTACGTGAGTACCCTTTAATTATCTGTTCTCTTAGTGATGTTGAATGCAAAGCAATTATCAAATTTTCTAAAGTTCATTTCAATTTTAATGTAGTTTAATAGTTAGTCATATGATACATCTCTTCGAGATGTTCAGTTTGATATATGACATGCCTATGTTGCAGAAAGTTTGCAAAGTGTCGGTATTTATCGGCTTATTGTTTGTTATTATGTAATATGTTACGTAATATTCAATTTTGCATTTTCAGGTTAAGTTTTCTCTACCACTCTTATGTAGTTCTTGTTTTTAATTTTGCATTTTTATCACTGACCATGTTTGCATATATAAAGCGGCAAGCTTGTTTCTCCCGAGTACTGTTGGTGCCCAAATGTCTTGTCCAAGGATGCAAAAACATTGGGCAGTAAATTTGCAAGTTGCATTTACTGACACTTGTTCAACTTTATTTCTAGCCCTGTTCATTGTTTTTTGTTTTTTTTTCTTCTCTCCGAATACCAGTCATCTTTCGTCTGTTGCTCATTTGCCAATGCCAAATATTAAGTGCCTTCCCCAAGGACACAACTTTAGTGTCTAAATTCATACGTTTACGCTCCTTTCCTCTTGTTTTAACAATTTTTGTGTTAAAAATTAATCATAGCCATAGTATTGTAAGCATGCTCTGGAAGAAGACCACCCTCAAATCTGTTTTTAAAGTTATTATCCGTTCCTCGCGCCTTTTTTTTCATTTTCTAGGGTTATGTAATTGCATGACGTTGCATAATATTGCATAATAATCATTTAATTTTTTTTTAATTTGCTTCGTCTTTCCTTTGCGATCATTTTGATATATGGTTTTATATGTATTCCACCCCAAATAACCGTGATTTTCCATTTCCCCCGCTTTTCGGTTGCTCTCTGGTCACAGTTTTAGTTTCTTTTTTCCTCTTATATTATATTAAGTATTTTGGTCCACTTTTGCGGACTAATAATCCCGTAACTTTGGTTCTAATTGTCACATTGTCATAATTTTGGTACCATTGAAAAGTGTATTTCTTGCAGAATAGCATGAGACTATTTTGAAAACAATTGCTGCAATCTCAAATTTTCATGCAACTACCTACCCTACTAGAACAAGAATACTTGGGATGTAGTAGCTTATGGAAGGTCTCCCGAAAAGGAAGTGTTGCATTGTTGTTTTTAAAAAAATGGCCTTTCACTTTTCACAGCTTTTAAGACCCCCCCCCCCCCCCCCACCCTTTCCACCCCACTCTGCTGCTCCTCTACCCTCCCCAATCATTCCCATTCCTCTACCCAGGTTCCGCGGGGTTGTCTTTGATCCTGTCGGGTGTCACCCCTGACTCGGTCATCGTTTGGTAGCTGCCATGCCATTTCTCCCCACTCATTTCGACTTCGACCACCAGGCCCAGGCAACTGTTCTTCGGTTGCCACCCCTCTCCTATCCTTTGGGTTCACGGCCATCTTTTATTTAAATTCAAAATATGTCGGTAATACACCTGTAACTTTAAATGAGCTCTATACAAATGAACTGAAATGTTTTGACAAATTTCAGCCGCGGGAGCGGATAGCGAGTGGAGACTCCAGCCTCAAGAGATTCTGTCAATAAAAACCTTAGCATTTAGCTGTGTGATCACATGTGAAGAAAGCTATGTGAATACACATGCACTTTATACAAAAATGCCAACTTTACCAATGGATAAAAAGACTAATAAAGCAAAATCAAGATTGGAATTTTAGGAGAGAAAATTTACGGCAGTACCTTGTTTCACGTTTTAGAAGAGAAAGGCTACTTCCGGTTCTCTGTTTCATGATCTGCAGTAAATAACAATGATTCCGCACTGAAATTTATTGTCAATAAATAATAGACAGAATACATGGAAGCAAAAAATAAAAATAGTTAAATACTTTTCTACTGCATGTTGTACTGAAAAAGAAACCCAAATGGGATCTTTTTAATTAATTTATTTATTTTTGTTGTGGCCGTGCTTATGAATTGCCAGGTTGACATTTATAACACCAAACAGCTACCCAAAGTTTGAAAAGAATGCGATCAGGACCGGAAAATTCTATTTACTCGAAATTGACTAAATTATCTATATTCTTTTTGACTGAGAAGGAAGAAAAATGGAGTTTATCAAATTCAGCATTCATTCGAGGATACGTGTAAAATACTTGTTGCAAGGAGGACGAATTAATTTTATTTAACTAAATTTAATTATATAACTGCATATGTATTTAAAGAGCAAGCTGGTGATGGATGCCACGAGAACCATTGGAAAAATTGAGAAAGGACGTTTCTGATTTGGGCGAGAATCTCCCTAGGTTCTGTACAAATAAGAGGATATATTAGTCTCCCATTGCATTGCAACCTTAGCGTATTTTCGGCCAGGATCCATAAAATAAAAAAAAGAAGAAACTCAGTCGCCAAACAATGTGACCTGAGTGCGTCATTCCAATCCACTTCAAACTGTTAAGGATTCAACATTTAAAATAAACTCACAATTCGCGTGGTGTTGGTTATGGCTCTATATTATGACTAACAAAGATTATGCTCTGTCACGGCTTTTTCATAGCTGTCAAAATTTCTCAAGTTGTTGGGTAGGGAATCTCATAATCTTATTGTACTCGGGGGAAAGGACTGAAGACGTGCTTTCACTCGGAATAAATCTTCAATTACATGCGATTACAAGTTGCACAACCACACCTTAGAGCACATAACATCAACCAAATATTTAGGAATAACACTAAAATAAGACTTAAAAAGGGACGAGTACATCCACAACATCACAACAAAAACAAATAGGACCCTGGGTTTCTTTCGAAGAAATAAGCCTAAAATCATTAGCTTACAAGTCATTAGTCCGACGACAAATTGAATACGCATATACTGTCTGGGACCCAAACACTAAACGTTGATAAATGGAGGCAGTACAGAGATGAGCAGCTCGTATTGTTACGGGAAATTATGAGTAAATATCAAGTGTGAGCAGCATGATTGATCAACTAGAATGGAATCGCTCCAAACTAGGAGGAAAGCAGCTCGCCTGACCATGATGTTTAAGATAAAGAATAACCTGTTGGCTATTACACATCCTGACCTACAAACACCGACACGAACATCTAGGACTTCCAACGTGGACAGTTTTATTACCCTGACATCCACTAAAGATATCAGAAAATTCTAATTTTACCCCAGAATTATCACGGATTGGAACACTTTACCACGGGAAGTTACATCTGCACCCACTTTAGATTTATTTACAGAGCTTCTGGATCACTGCTAAATTTTCAACATAATGTTTATTGTTCATGTCAAAATCTTCACGAGTGAAGGTGGACATTAAAGGTAGATTCAGATAGACCTTACTGTAACCAACCAGTATGTATTCTATCGGTTACTCTATGTTGACAATACCCACAGATTAGTTAGTCGCTGACAGTTCCTGATACCAACTTGATCAAAATTGGCTACAAGGAGAATCGTGTTTGTGTTATCGACTTATCTTAATCTTTCATTACAAAATGTGCCTTTAAATTCTTAAAATGATTATAATTTTTTTCCTAGTCTCGTCTATATATATATAAAAAATTCCCATAACCGATAAATTTTGTTTTAAGGCTCAAAGTGTGTATATGTAGTGTTTGGCTACATTAGGTCCACATCAAATCATCTGGCAGAACAACAATCAACTAGCAACAATTCCCCCCCCCCCCCCCCCCCCCCCCCCCGATGTCGGTGTTCAATGTCTTTCTAGATGTGATTGTGAGTGATTGTCAGTTTCAGTTAGAGTGATGCAGAGCGGTCAGTTCAGAGCAAGGTGGATTTTCTTTCGTCTAATTAAATGAACAACTAATGCTATGACAACGATGAACCGTGTGGCACTCACAAAAGATATTCTTGGAGAGCATCTCTTCCAGAAAATTAAAGAGCTCGACTTGGAATGGGTAAAGTACACTACAACTACAACCACCACCACCAAAACATAATCACTACCACAACTACTACAACCACCACCACCACCACATCATCACTACCACAACCACCACTACAACTACAACCAACACCACCACATCATCAGTTCAACTACAACAACTGCTGCAACCACCACCACCACCACACCATCATCACTACCACAACTACTTCGACCACCACCACCACTGCGACCACCACCACATCATCATCACCACAACTACTACAACCACCACCACATCATTATCACTACCACTACTACTACTACTACTACTACAACTATCATCACCACCTCATCGTCATCACTACCACTACTAACTAGTATAACATCAGTCATCAGTCAATTTGACACCATCTTTAGCAAAAATCATGACTTTTTAAAATTTCTCTTTCCCATTAGATTAAGGATACTGGAGTCTATAGCAATACGTTACTAATCAACAAGGTAACTGGTATTCTTGTAGAGAGGTCAGTGGCAGTTATCTATAGAATGTTGACAGATAAGAGCATCCTCGAAGAGAATGTCAAAAAAGCTGTCGCGTCTATAGAGGAGGAAAGGTGATTTTTTTTATTGATCTACTTTTGTAGTACTAATGATTTATAATGAAAGTAATGATAATAATAATAATGATAATAATAATAATAATAATAATAATAATAATAATAATAATAATAATAATAATAATAATAATAATAATAATAATGATAATAATTTTAAAAATACATTCCAGCACGGTTTTGGGACATGCAAAAAATTTGGAGGAAACCGTGTAGCAAACTGTTGGTGTATATGACTGTGTGTGTGTGTGTGTGTGTGTTAATGGGGGTCCTGTATCACAACATTCATTTTCCATCATTAGCAAATCATGGCGCGTGGTATTGAAATTAGAACGAATGGCGAAGTGATAAGAATAAGCCGATAGCTGTCAGTTATGCAAATCAGTGATGGAATGTGTGAGAGCCTGTGTGTGTCTGCTTGTATATCATGCTGTATACGCACACCTGCAGTGTAGATAGAGACAACGCTGTTGACGGCCAGGTACTCATTTTACACCGAGTACGGTGAGAGAATGTGAAAAATGAGCCTTTTAAAAGGACTCAACTATGCACCAAGCGAGGCTCGAACCCAGGACCTTCCGATCTGAAAGCGAGTGTCATACCACAAGACCACATAGCCTTCTACAGCCAACAACAAAAAAACCCCCCTAAAAACGTAAATACATTACTTGTATTACTTGTATTTATGTTTTTTTGTTTTATGGTGGTAAATCAGCTGAATGTGTGTTATTGAGTGGAATAAAATTGTATGTTTTAAAGACATTTTTTCCCCCCTCTTTTTATTCAGTTGGTCGATTTCCGGACAAGATGCTGTATTTACAGTTTCAGGTAAAACCTCCAAGAATTTTTATTTTAGTGGAAAAAAAATATATAGAAGAGTGGAGAGTGTATTTTGATGGTTGATGGTCTCATTGGTTGTGTTTATATCGTTTATCCATACAGGCTACAGTATAGAACGAAAAAAATGCAAATCCAAAATTTTCACATTCAGACTGATTATGTCATGCACTGACAGTTATTATGAATCCTGTGGTAGGAAAGTTTTAATAAACATATCTTTGATGACAGCCCTCATCCTCTTTAGGGTCAAATAGTTCACTCTGAAAGAAGTCATCGCTTGTCTGTACAGACAAGCAGTGTCCGGAATGGCACCAGAAATCGTTTCTACCTTTTAAATTCTGTAGTAAGAGCTAAATAAGAATTTTACTTATTCATTTTTCTTCATTTGTCTATTAATTTATTTGTAAAACTAAAACCTTATAATTTTACTTTCATCTTACATCGGTTGATTTATTGCTATACCTTTGGTTTTTTTTTTGTATGTACATCATCTAAAGTCTATTTTTGACATTTCCCTTTATTTACAAAATAAAATGAATACCATATTGTTGCAAGTATTTATTTGATTTTTATTATGTACGTCTATACAAAGAATTTCAGAAAGGAGGAAATTTATTATTATTATTATTATTATTATTATTATTATTATTATTATTATTATTATTATTATTATTATTATTATTATTATTGTTGTTGTTGTTGTTGTTGTTGTTGTTGTTGTTGTTGTTGTTGTTGTTGTTGTTGTTGTTGTTGTTGTTGTTGTTGTTGTTGTTGTTGTTGTTGTTGTTGTTGTTGTTGTTGTTGTTGTTGTTGTTTATTTATTTATTTTTTTATATTTATATATTATTTTTCTTCTTCTACTCTTCTCTTCTTCTTCTTCTTCTTCTTCTTCTTCTTCTTCTTCTTCTTCTTCTTCTTCTTCTTCTTCTTCTTCTTCTTCTTCTTCTTCTTCTTCTTCTTCTTCTTCTCTTCTTCTTCTTCTTTTAGTTTTTGGATTAAAAAATAATATTGAAATTATTTTGATCCAATTGCAAACATTTCCATCTTGTGTGTACTGTTTATTGAATTTCAGAAACTGGAAATTGTGAAGCAAAGGCTTCTAGAGATGAAATAGGTCAACAACTATACGAAAAAGTTAGACAACTTGATCCTGATCTAGCTCCTAAAATCACAGGTAAGCTTAGAAACATCTGGCAGTAGTCTTTAACCCTCTCCTTTTCCTGTCCTCCCATAGTGGGCAGATAGGCACTTACTGTTTTCTTTCTCCTTATATCTGTTTTCCAACATGCTTTCTGTTTTTGTCTTGGAATGAGATTACTTGCTATTTTTTTTCTGGCCCTAGCTGGATACCCTGGCTGGGAGGGAAGCAGTCAAATCCATAGGTGTAGAGTTCTGGAAGATAATATTTGTAATGCCATGTAAATCATCTCTCTGTTATGCACTGTAGTGTTTTTGTTTTAAATATATATTATTTGTAAACATTTGAGCGTGTTCCTATTAGCGAGATCCTGTGCTAATGTTAGGATATATGAGACATTTAGGTGATTTCAAACTAAGTACACCGATAGCATGCTCTTGGAATCTACACGTTTCCTATTTGAACTTACTCTCTTTCTCTCACTTTTTCTTGGACACTTTAATTGTAATTCTAGAACTTTTTACAATCCCATTTTCTTCCTTTTTACTTGCGCTGGATATGACCTATGTGTTGCAAGTGCCGTTAAAATCCTTAAAAACAAAACAACAAAACAATAACCCTCTCCATACCAACCAGAGGAAAATCATGACCATCATTTCGATGAAACCAACAGTTTTATCATGCTGATATTCTTTTGTAGGTCACAAAATTATTTTAAGACAATTTTTGCTCCAGTAGCTACTCAAAACCGATTTTTCAAATCATACATATGGCAAATATGTTACCTGTTATGGGAAGTACATATAATTCTAAGACTTTTGATATCACAATCAACATGGTAGGTCTGTGCGTTATCCATGTGACCAAAGGTTGAGTTACTGGGTGGGGTTCCTGACCTCCCATAGTGGGCAGGGGGGGGGGGTACATACTGTGTCTTCTATCCCCTTATATCTGTTTTCCAACATGCTTTCTGTCCTTGTCTTGGAATGAGATTACTTGGTTTTGTCCAGGCCCTGGCCGGAGTCCTAGCTGGGAGGGAAACAGTCAAATGCATAGTTATTGTTGTTGGAGATGATATTTTTTTTCCTTGTAAATCATCTCTCTGTGTTATGCATTATTATATTTGTTATTTCTGTATTATGTATAATGTAAGCATTTGAGTGTATTCCTCTTTGTTGGATTTTGTGCTTGTGTCCAGATGAGACTTATAGGTGATCTCAAACTAAGTACTTTGATAGTGTGCTCTTGGAATCTACATCTATTTGTTCCCAGTTCCCCTTTGTCTTACTTTCTCTTGGGTGCTTTAATTGTAATTCTAGAACTTTTTACTATCCCATTTTCTTCCTTTTTACTGGCGCTGATATAACCTAAATGTGTTGCAAGCGCCGTAAAATCCTTAAAAACATAAACATAAAACAAAGGTTGAGTTACAACTCTGAATACGTTTGTCACGTCAGGGGATGAGATAAAATGATAGTTGTCTCCCTTAGACCATAACAGTGGGCCACCAAACACATGAAACATAACTCGTCCAGTTTGTCACCGATTCCTTTGATATTTTGGTCTTTTATTTGCGGCTAAGTGGTCTAGTGGTATGACACTTGCTTTTGGATCTGAAGGTCCTGGGTTCGAGCCTCGCTCGGCACATAGTTGAGTCCTTGGAAAAGGCTCTTTACTTGCATTCTCTTACTGTATTCAGGTGTATAATAAATACCTGGCCGTTAACAGTGTCGGAAAAAAAGTGTAATATCGTCTTACAGGAGTCATGTCTCGTTCTACATGTTACATGTTGCTGTTGGTCAGGGACACTTTGTAAAGCGCTTTGAGCATGTTAAGCGGATACTGCGCTATATAAACGCTAAAGTTTTAACACTTTTTTTTTACTTTGATAGCTTTGTTTGACTTGAATTGTATTCCAGGTATGTTGCTGGAATTGGATGATGAAACTGTCTGTGGTTTGTTGACAGATGAGGCCATGTTTGTCACGGCCTTTGATAAAGCCAAACGTTGTCTCCCTTCTGACCCTTCAATACTCTCTGAAGAGCAAATCTCTCAGTATATCTTTGATTGAACGTGTTCAACAGTTGCAGGAAGACCGTGCTCCTAAAATTACTGGTATGTAGTCATGGCACTCTAGCAACAAATAAAATGCACTTGTAATATTATTATAATTATTGTTATCAATGTCATTATTATTATTATTATTATTATTATTATTATTATTATTATTATTATTATTATTATTATTATTATTATTATTATTATGATCATCATCATTAGTATTATGATCATCATCATTAGTATTATCATCATCATCATCATTAGTATTATCATCATCGTCATCATTATTATTATTATTAACATCATTATTGTTCTTATATAATCTTGGATGTGTTGAGCCTGTGTAACATGACCGTGTTGTGGTTTTGTAGGGCTGAGGGTGTTGCTGAATCAAAGTGAAGGCAACGTTATTAATGCTGATTAGTAAAACAACAAATCAAATTTTTGTAAGTAGTAATTGTAATTGTGCGGGTATGTGGTCTTGTGGTATGACACTCGCTTTCGGGTCGGAAGGTCCTGGGTTTGAGCATTTCTTGGCGCATAGTTGAGTCCTTGGAAAAGGCTCATTACTCACATTCCTCACCTTACTCAGGTGGAAAATGAGTACCTGGCCATTAACAGCGTTGTCTCTGTCGAAAGAAAATGTAATATCACTTAACAGGCTTCATGTCTTATTCTACATGTTACGTGTTGCTGTTGGCCAGGGACCCTTTGTAAAGCGCTCTGAGCACATTTAGTAGATATTGCGCAATATAAAAGCTGAATAATTTTAAAAAATCAATTAGAACATCTCTTTTTCAATTCAAATTTTCTATGTTGTTTCCAATCTGTTTTCTTGACAGGGACGATTCTAAAATTGGATCAGGCACAATTGAGGCGGATCATTCTACGCAGTAAATTCCTGGACGATGTCATTGAAATGAAATGGCTTATTGCTTCTTGACTTCATCAAGAAATGAATGAAATGAGTAGGCCGACATCCACAATGTCACTCAAGCTGTATGTCAATCAGATATTAGAGAGCTGCGATTTGGTCCAGACAAAATTTGTTGTTGTGAATACAAAATGATACGAAGCTGCTAGGAGCTGTGGACTTTTAAAAAATGATAAACAAAAATGAATGTAACAACAGATTTTAAAAAGCCAACAAAATACCAAACAAGGAGTTTCGGGCTTAAAATGCCTCTTCAGCTAAAAACAATAAACAATGAAAAAATAATGACCTTACTTGAAAACCAGATCAGCGGCCGGCCGAAGGGTTTTGAGACAGAATTGTTCCATGTTTCGTATTTTGTTCTTTATTTTTTTAAAAGCTATTATATTGATTTTTGTTTATGACTTGTTGTGGACTAGCGGTTACCTCGAGTTGCAGTGACTAACATTTTACAGAAAGTAGTGGGGGGGGGGGGGGGGGGGGGGGGGGGGGGAAGAAAGAGAGAGAGACTGAGAGAGAGAGAGAAAGAGAGTGTGTCTGTGCGTGTGTGTGTGCTTCATCTATAAATAAATGCTTTATAAATTCAATCACACTTTTGTTTTGCCTTGTTTTTTTTTGTTTGTTTTTTTTTTCTCCATTCTCTAATCGATTACGTCAACTTCAAGTGTGGAGCCCATTTCATATCCACCTGTACATGTTTACCCCTTCCACGCTTTCTTGACTTTGTTGTTATTTAATGAACTTGTCGGGTTTTTCCCCTGGTTCTTTGGAAGTGAGGGGGTGGGGGGGGGGGGGTAGCTAGCTGTGAAACAGTTAAATTGTTTTTCTTTTCTTTTATTTTTTATTTTCTTTGAGAAAAATGATTGCAGGTCGTCTCTCTCTCTCTCTCTCTCTCTCTCTCTCTCTCTCTCTCTCTCTCTCTCTCTCTCTCTCTCTCTCTCTCTCTCTCTCTCTTGTGTACTTTTATATATTTTTTTAGTTTTGAATATATTGTACTTTGTAAACATTTGTGTATAGTAGTCCTTCAGAGCCATTGGGTCCATGGAGCCAGAGTCTATCCTGGTTTCTATAGCGTTAAACGGACAACAGCAATTGCTTGCTATCCTTTGGATAGGACGCTAGTTTGTCGCAAAGTACTTTCTACAAAATCTAACAGACTCGGCTAACCATTCCCTGCTGGGTGACAGGGGGGTCAGAAAAATACTCGACTGCACCACGGATCGATCACGGTCCCTTTGTGTGTGAAGCGAGTGCTCTACCAACTGAGCTATCAGGACCCCCAAATCCTTATTACAGGCGTTGAAATGACCAAAGAGTGTAGCAAGCTCCGTAAAGTTCCTTAAAAACAAACATATTAATTGTTACTCGTTGTTTAGCGCATGTAACTGTATTGACGCATTGCGGTTAAGTAAATTACTTGGTGTAACTGCCAGATCAATTCTCTCAACACACAAATCTTTGTGTAACGTTAAACATTTTTGATATTTTAGAGAATCTAGTCAGAAAAAATCATCCGACTTAAGCTTTTAAATATACACCCCCCCCCCCCCCCCCCCCCCCCCCCCCCCCCAAACAGAATTGCAGAAAAGAGGGGAAACTATTGTGTAAGACTTGATTTTGACTGATAATAATGAGTTGTGTCCCTTGTGTAGTAGGTGGTAGTCGTCGTAGTAGTAGTAGTGTTAGTACTATAGATAGTATGCGCTTGGCTAAGAAGCTCATAACATTGCCATCCGGAAGTATAACGGACCAACGCACAAAACTGTGTATCCATGAACGTTTATAGTCTGGTTAATACAGTTCAGTGAGAATTACTCATAAACGCGGATGGCAAAAAAAACAATAACAAAGACCTGAGTGACGTCATCTTCGAACTATCTATAGCAGTTGAAGTAGTAGTGGTGGTGGTAGTAAGTAGTGGTAGTTGTAGTAGTAGTAGTAGTAGTAGTTGTAGTGGTGGTGGTATTAGTAGTAGTAGTAGTAGTAGTGGTGGTGGTATTAGTAGTAGTAGTGGTGGTGGTGGTATTAGTAGTAGTAGTAGTAGTAGTAGTAGTAGTAGTAGTAATTGTATTAGTAGTAGTAGTAAAGTAGTAGTAGTTGTATTATTATTATTATTATTATTATTATTATTATTATTATTATTATTATTAGTAGTAGTAGTAGTAGTAGTAGTAGTTTTGTAGAATTAGTAATAAAACGCAGATTTGTAACGCGCCTTATCATGTGATTGTAATTGTGATGTGTTTATCCCTCGTTTTATCACTGGAATTCTATACCAACCTGTGTTTGACCGTCTGTAGAATCTCCTGGTGCAATTTATAATAATTTTAAAAATTAGATTATTTTTGGTTGTAAATTGTGACTTTTTACATTTCAACACAATAGATACAATTTATTTTTACGTTTTATCATCGTGAACTGTTTTCATCAGCTTTTTTGGGAGCCCTATCAATGGGAGCGATCTATATTCATGTTTTCGTCCAACCAAGTCATCAATCACATGATTTGTTGCTGTACAACGATTGGATATTTCTTAACAAGTGTAAACGCGCTGTTTTGTTTACAAAAGTTGTAAATATACCAATGTGTCAAGCTGAACAAAATGACCAATCGTGATATTAGATATTTCAAAAACTGTGAACACTTTTCACGATGTGGTTCACTTTGAGCATATTTTTCAATGTGATCAATGACTTCGAGCACATGGAAAGATAATATTATAGATAGTTCAAAGATGACGTCACTCAGGTCTTTGTTATTGTTTTTTGCCATTCGCGTTTATGAGTAATGCTCACTGAACTGTATTAACCAGACTATAAACGTTCATGGATACACACAGTTTTGTGTGTTTGTCCGTTATACTTCCGGATGGCAATGTTATCAGCTTCTTAGCCAAGCACATACTATCTATAGACGTCAGAAGGTCATATTTATTATCAATATTCGCACTGACACTGAACCGGGCAAGGTCTAAAGTGGGGAAGACCAAAACAACCTTACAAAAATGGGGACTTTCTTCAGACTGCCGATGTCAATGTGGACACACGGCTCAAAACATGGACCACATCCTTCACGAGTGCGAACTTGGACCACATATCAGTGATATGGACCTGAGAGGCTTCACCCCTGAAGCCATCCAATGGATCCACCACTGGCGCGACACGATATGATGATGATGAATATTCGCAACGTAAAATTTCTTACCAATATTCACGACGTGACAGTTGGCAGTGAGTGTCATCATACCACAAGACCATACAGTATAGCCTGCTATGTGGTCTAGTGGTATGGCACTCGCCTTCGGATTGGAAGGTCCTGGGTTCGAGCCTCGCGCGACGCATAGTTGAGCCCTTGGAGAAGGCTCTTTACTCACATTCTCTCACCTACTCAGGTGTAAAATGAGTACCTGGCCGTTAATTGCTCTGTCGAAAAAAATTGTAATATCGCC
>NC_088368.1:15000-121109 GCF_034508935.2 Berghia stephanieae | reverse complement strand
GGGGATTTTTCAAAAATTTTTAAAAACTTTGTAAATTTTATGGGGGGGGAGGGTTTTTGTGGGAGGGGGTTTTTCCCCTTTTTTAAGGGGGGTTTTGTGTTTTTGGGGGGAAAGGGTAAAAGTTTTTTATTGGGATTTGTTTTTGGGGGGGGGGGTTTGTAAAAAAACTTTGTTTTTTGTTTGGAAATTTTAGGGGGGGATTTTCGGGGGGGTGGGGGGGGGGGAAAAATTTTGGGTTGAATGTTTTTTGTTTTGGGGGGGGGGGGAAAAATTGGGTTTAAAAACTTTTGTTTTTTTAAAAATTTTGAGTGTGGTTTTGTCTTTTTTGTTTGGGGGGAAAAAAAGTTTTGTTTTTGTTTGGGGTTTGGGAAAAAAATTTTTGGGGGTTTCTTTTTTAAAAATTTTTTTTAATTTTTTTTGGGGGGAAAATTTAAAAAATTTGCGGGGGTTTTTTTTGAAAATTTGGGGGGGGGTTGGGGGTTTTTTTGGGGGAGTGAAATTTTTTTGAGGTTTGGTTTTCGAAAATTTTGTTTGGGGGGGGGGGTTTTGGGGGGTTTTGGGGGGTGGGGGAAAACTTTTAGTGGGGGGTTTTTTGGGTTTTTTTTTTTGGGGGGGGCTTTTGGGGGGGGGGGTTTTTTTTCGAAAACGGGGGGGGGTTTTTGTTTTGGATTTGGTTTTGGGGTTGGGGGGGGAAAACTTTTATTTTGGGGTTTTGGAAAATTTTGGGGTTGGGGTTGGGAAAATTTTTTTTGTGGGGGTTTTAAAACGTTTGTTTTGGTTTGGGGGGTTTTTGTGGGGAAAATTTTTTTTTTGGGGGGAAAAAAATTTTTTTTTTGTGGGGAAATTTACTTTTTAAATTTTTAAGGGGGTGGGTTAACTTTTTATGGGGTGTTTTCCCCCCAATTGGGGGAGGGGGGGGGGGGGGTTTAAAATTTTTGGGGAAAAAATTTTTTAAATTTTTATTGGGGTTTTGGAAAAAATAGGGTTTTAAAACGTTGGTTTTTGGAAGGGGGGTTTGGGGGTGAAAAACTTTGTTTGGGTTTTTAAAATTTTTTTATGGTGGTTGGGTTTTGAGGGGGTTTTTGTCAAAAACTTTGTGGGGAAAAAGGGGGGCCCCTTTTTAATTGGTTTTTAAAAAATTTTTTTGGGTATTTTTGGGGGGGGGTTTGGGGTGGGGGGGGGGGGGGAAAACTTTTTTTTGGGGGGGGGGGAAAACTTTTTGTGTGGAGGGGGGGGGTTTGTGGGGGGACTTTGTGTTTTTAAGGGGACTTTTAAAAAATTTTCGGGGGGGATTTGAAAAAGTTTTTAGGGGGTTGGGGGAAATTTTTTAATTTTATTTGTAAAATTTTTGAGGGGGTTTTGAAACTTTTTTGTTTTGTAAAAAATTTTGATTTTTTTTGGGTTTTGGGGATGAAAAATTTGGGTGGGGCCCGGAAATTTGGGGGTTTTTGGGGGGTTTTGGGTTTGTTGGGTGGAGGGCCCCCTTTTTCAAAAAATTTTTAAAAATTTTAAACTTTTCAAAAATTTGGTTGGGGGTTGGGGGAAACTTTTTTGGGGGGGAAAAAAAATTTTTTTGGGGGGGGTTTAGGGGGAAAGGTTGAGGTTTTTTCGAAAAAACTTTTGTTAGGGGTTTGTGAAAATTTTACCCTGGGGTTTGGAAAATTTTTTTTTTTGGGGTTTTTTAAAATTTGGGGTGGGGGTTTTTTTTTTTGGGGGGGAAAATTGGGGTTTTGGATTGGATTTGGGTTTTGGGGGCTTAAAACTTTTCAAAAAGGGGGCCTTTTTTGGGGCGGAAAAATTTGGGGGTGCTTTGTAAATTTTTGGGGGGGGGGGGGTTTTTTGGGGTTCTTTGTGAAATTTTAGAAGGGGGGGGGGAAAAAAATTTTTTTGGGGTAGGGGGGGGGTTTTTTTGGGGGGGGGAAAGTGGAAAACTTTTGTTTTTTTTTTTTTTTTGTGGTTTTTTTTTTTTTTGGGGGAAAGTTTTGTGGGGGGACCCAAAAAATTTTTTTGGGGGGACTTTTGGTTTTTTTGGGGGGGTTTGGAAAAAACGGGGTTTTTGGGGTTTTGGGGGAAAAGGGTGGGGGGGAAAGGGGTATAGGGGGCGGAAAAAACCTTTTTTTGTGTTTGTTTTTGGGGGGGGTTTTCCAATTTTTTTGGGGGATTTTGGTTTTTTAATGGGGTTTTGAAAATTTTTTGGGGGATTTAAAAAGCTTTTTTTTGGGGGGTTTTTTAAAAGGGGGGAAGGTGGACTTTGTTTTTGAAGGGGTGCCTTTTTTTTTTTTGGGGGACTTTCAAAAAATTTTTTTGGGGGGGGGCTTTTTGAAATTTGGGGGGGGAAATTTTGGGGGGGGGTTTGGAAAATTTTGTAGGGTATTTTGGGGGTTTGGGGGGGGGTTTGGAAAGCTTTTTTTGGGGTTTGGGGGGGGGTTTTGGGGGGGGGGGTGTTTTGGGGGGGGGGGGGGGGGGGGGGGGGGGGGGGGTTTTTTAAAATTTTGGGGGGGTTTTCCAAATTTTTAATTTTTTTGGGGGGAAAAATTTTATTTGGTTTTAAAACGATGTGGTGGATTTTTGGGTTGGATGTGGGGAAAAAATTTTAATTTGGGTTTTCAAATTTTTTGAGATGGTGGGTCAAACTTTGTTTTTTTACGTGAATTTTGAGATGGGGACTTTTAAAAAAATTTTTTAGGGGTATTGGGTATAGGTGGGGAAAAACTTTTTTTGGGGAGGGGGGTTTTTGTTGGGGGAAAACTTTTGGGGGGGGGGGGGTTGGGGTTAAAACGGCTTTTTTGGGGTTTTTTTGGGGGGGGGGGGGGGGAAAAATTTGTGGGGGGGGGTTTTTTTTTTGGGGGGGGGTTTTTGAAAACTTTTTGGGGGGATTTTAAAAATTTTTTGAAATTGGGGTTTTTTTTGGGGGGGGGGGGGACTTTTTTTAAAAAATTTTTTGGGGGGATTTTGGGAAAATTTTGGGAAATTGGCGGGAAAAAATTTTTCTTTTTGTAAAAATTGGGGGGGGTTTGGAAAAATTTTTGTGGTGACTTTTTTAAAAAAAAAAAAACCCTTTTTTGGGGGGTTTTTCAAAAGGGGGGTGGGGGAAAAAAATTTTATGGGGTTTTAAAAAATTTTTGGGGGGGGGGTTTTAAACTTTGTATGGGGGGGAAATTTTTTTTGGGGGATTGGTTTTTGGGGTTTTTCGAAAGGGGGGGGGGCCTTTTTGAAATTTGATGGGGGGGTTTTTTTTGGGTGGGGAATTTGTAAATTTTTTTTTGGGGGTTTTAAAAATTTGTCTGGTGTTTTGGGAAAATTTTTGTGGGGGGGGGGGGTTTTAAATTTTTTTTTTGGTTTGGGGAAACTTTTTTGGGGGAGGAAAAATTTTAAGGGTGGATTTTGGGGGGGGTTTTGGGGGGGTCCGGTAAAAAAATTTTTGGTTTTTTAAAGGGTTGGGGGGTCTTTTTTTCCGGAATTAAAATTTGTGTTTTGGGGGGTTTTGGGTTTTTTTTTGGGGTTTGGAAGGTTAATTGGCAAAAAAAATTTGTTGTTGGGGAAAAAAAATTTTTTTGGTGGTTTGGGGGGGGAATTGGGGCGGAAAAAGTTTTTTAGGGGGGGGTTTTTAAAATTGAGTGGGGTTTGTAAAAATTTGGGGTTTGGTTATTTTAAAAAATTTTTTTGGGGGGGGACGGGAAAATTTGAGGGGGGAAAATTTTTTTTTAATTGCTTTGTGGTTGGGGTTGATGGGGTTTTGGAATTTTTAAGGGGGCTTTTGTTTTTTTTTAAAAGGGGATTTTGGGTTTGAGGGGTGGGGGAAATTTTTTTGGGGGGGGTTGTAAAATTTTAATTGGTTTTTTAAACTTTTTGTTGGGGTTTGGGGAAATTTTTTAAAATTTTTTTTGGGGGAAACTTTTGGGGGGGGGGGGGGAAAACTTTTTGGGGGGCCCAAATTTTTGTTTTTTTAAAATTTTTGAAAAGGGGTGGATTGGGGGGGAAAGGGGTTGGGGGACGTGTTTTTTTTGAGGGGACTTTGTGGGGGATGGGTGGTTTTCGAAAATTTTGGGGGAGTCGAAAAAAAAAAATTTTTTTGGGGGGGGTTTTTTTAAATTTTGTTTTGGGGTTTTTAAAAAAATTTTTTTGGGTTTTTTTGGGAAAATTTGATGGGGGGGGTTTGGGGGTTTGGGGGGGGGGCCCCGGGTTTTTTTTGGGGACGGAAAAATTTTTGGGTACGGGGTTTTTAAAAATTGGTTTTTGGTTTTTTTTTTTTTTTTTTTTTTTTTTTTTAAAAATTTTTTTTGTTTTTTTTTTTTTTTTTTTGTTTTTTTTTTTTTTTTGGGGGGTTTTTTTTTTTTATATTTTTTTTTTTTTTGTAATTTTTTTTAAAATTTTTTTTATTTTTTTTTTTTTTTTTTTTTTTATTTTTTTTTTTTTTTTTTTTTTTAAACTTTTTTGGTGGTTTTTCAAAAATTTGGGGGGGGGGGGAATTTTTTTGTTTTGGGGGGGAAAAAAAGGGGGGTGTTTGTAAAGTTTGTATTTCGGGGGGTTTGGGGAAATTTGGTTTGGAAAAACTTTTTTTTTTTTTTCAAAAAACGGGGGGTCTTTTTTTTTGGTTGTTGGTTTTGGGGAAACTTTTTTTTTTTTTTTTGGTTTGGGGGTGGGGGGCTTTTTGGGGGGGATTTTTCAAATTTAAAAAAAATTTTAAAATTTTTGTGGGGCTTTTTAAAGTTTTGTGGGGGGACTTTTGGGGGAAAAATTTTTTTTGGGGGGGGTTTTAAAATTTGGGGGGAGGGAAAAAACTTTTATTAAAATTTTTGTAAAACGGTGGGGGTGTTTGTTGGGGGTTTTTTTTTGGGTGGGGGAAAGATGGGGTTTGGAAATTTTTTTGGGGGGGGAAAAAGTAAAAATTTTTTTTGGGGGTTTGGGGTAAAAGGGGGGGGGGGTTTTTCCCTTTTCGGGGGGTGGGGGGAAAAAACTTTTGTTGGTTTGTGGGGGGGGGTTTGGTTTGGAAAATTTTTAAAAATTAAAAAAAAAAAAATTTGTAGGGTATTTGGGAAAAATTTTGGGGGGGCTTTGTCGAAAAAAAAAACTTTTTTTTTGTAGGGGGGGTTTGGATTTGGGGGTTTTTTGGGGAAAAAAAAACCCCAAAAAAAATTTTTGTTCTTTTGTAAATTTGAATTGGGGGGGGGGGAAAAAAACTTTTTTGGGAATTTTTTTTTTTGTAGGGGGTGGGTGGGGGGAGGGGGGAGGGGGAACTTTTGTGGGGTTTTTTAAAAAAACGGAAAAAAGGGCTTTTTTGATGGGGGGGGTTTGGGGGGAAAAAAATTTTTAGGGGGGGGAAAAAAAAGGGGGAAAATTTTTTTTTGGGGGGGGTTTTGTTGGGTGGTTTGGGAAAACTTTTCGGGGTAAGGAAAAAAATTTTTTGGGGGTTTTTAAAAATTTTTTGGGGGGGTTTTTTCCCTTTTTTTTGGGGGGATTTTAAAAATTTTTTTTTGGGGGGGTTTTGGTTTTAAAAAAAAGGGGTAAATTTTGGGTTTTTGGGGGGGTTTTTTTTGGGGGGGTTTTTGGTTTTTTTTGAGGGTCCGAAATTTTCTGGTTGGATGTTTTTTTGGGGTGGACTTTGCCCGAAAAGGTGGTGGGGGGGGTTTTTGGGGGGGCGGAAAATTTTGGTTTTTTTTTTTCCCCCCCCGGGGGTTAAAAAAAACTTTTTTTGGGGTTTTTTGGGTTTGAGTGGGGGGAAAAATTTGTTTGGGGGAGCCGAAATTTTTTGGTGGTATTTGGGGTGTGGGGTTTTGGAAATTTTAAACCAAAATTTTTGGGGGGTTTTTTTTTGGGGGGGTTTTGGGGGGTTTTAAATTTTATATGGTTTTTTTGGGGGGGGGGTTTGGGGGTTGGGGGCTTTTTTAAGGGGTTTAAAATTTTGGGGGTGGGAAAAAATTTTTTGGGGGACGGGGGGGGTTTTTGGGGGGATTTTTGGGGGCTTTGATAAGGGTGGATTGGGGGAAAAACAATGGTGGTTGGTTTTTAAGGGGGGGTTTTGAAAGTTTGGGGGACTTTGCAAAAATATTGGATTTGGGAAAGGTGTGGGGGACTTTTTTTTGGGGGGTTTTTTGCAAAAATTTTTGGGTTGGGGGGGGGGTGGTTGTGAAACTTTGTAAAAAAAAAAATTTTTTTTGAAGGGGGGGCCTTTTTTTTTAGGGGATTTGTGTTTGGAAAAATTGGATTTGTCGGGGTTTTAACTTTTAAAAAATTTTTGGGTTTTTTTGGGGGGAAATTTTTTTGGGGGGATTTGGGGTTTTTGTATGGGGTGGTTTTGGGGAAATTTTTTTTGGGTGGATTAAAAAAAGGGGTTTTTTGGGAATTTGTTGTTTGGGGTTTTGGGAAAATTTGGAGGGGTTTTTCGGGGGGGGGGAAAAAAACTTTTTAAAATTTGATGTGGGGGTAAATTTTTTTTGGGGGGGGGTTTTTAAAATTTTTTTGGGGAAAAGGGGTTTGATGGGGTTGGGGTTTTTTGGGTTTTTTCAAAAATTTGTGGGTGGTTTGTAAAACTTTTGGGGGGCGGGAAAAAGGGGTGTGGGGATTTGGGGGCTTTTTTTTGGTTTGGGGGGGAAAAAGGGGGTTGGGGGGGGGGGGGGGTTTTTTGTTATGGGGGGGTTTGGAAAAAACTTTTTGTGGGGTTTTCGGTTTGGAGGGGCTTTGGGAAAAAAATTTGGGGGGGGTTAAACTTTTTTTTTTTTGTTTGGGGGGTTTTGGTGAGTGGTGGACTTTTTAAAATTTTACGGGGTTGGTTTTTTGGGGTATTTTTTAAAACGTTTGGGGGGATTTAAAAATTTTTTTTGGTGGTGTGAAAATTTGGGGTTTTTTTAAAAAAGGGTTTGGGTTTGGTAAAAATTTTTTAAAGGGGGGAATTTTTGTTTTAAGGGGGGATTTTAAAAACTTTTTGGGGGATTTTTGTAAAAAGGGAAAATTTTTTTTGAAATTTTAGGGGGGGTTTTTGGGGGTTTGGGGTGGGGTTTTTTTCAAAAAAAATTTTACTTGTCAAAAATTTTATTGTTTTTTTTTTTTTTTTGGGGAAAGGGGGTGGGGGATTTTGGCAAAAATTGGTTTGGAAACTTTTTGGGGGGGGGGGGGTTTGGAAAAAAAAGGGGTTTTAAAAGTTTTTGTTGGTGGGTAAAATTTTTTTGGGGGGGGGGGGGGGGGGGGGGTTTTTTTTTTTTTGGGGGGGGGTTTTTGAGTTTGGGGGGATTTGTGGTTTGGGGGTGGATTTTTGGGGGGGTTTTTTTGGGGGGGGTTTAAATGATTTGGTTTTTGGGGGGAGGGGTTTGGAAAAAATTTTTTTTGGGGGGGCTTTTTGTTTTTGTACGATGGGGGTTTGTAAAAATTTTTTTGGGGGGGGAGCGGTTGGATTTTGGTTTTGGGAAAAATTTTTTTTTGAGGGGAGGAAACTTTTTGGGGGGGGTTTTAAAAATTTTTTGATGGTGGTTTTGGGAAAAACTTTTTGTGGGGGAAATTTTGGTTTGTTTTTTGGGGGGGCCCCTTTTGGGGGGGTTTTAAAAACTTTTAGGAGGGGGATTTGGGAAAACCCGGGAAAAGGGGGTTTTTTTTTTAAAAGGGGGTGGTTTGTTAAATTTTTTTTTGGGGGGTTTGGAAAAATTTTTTGTGTGGGGTTTTTGGTTGGGGGGATTTTTTTTTTTTTGGGGGACTTTTGGTTTTTGGGGGCTTTTGGTTTTTTTAAAGGGGGGGGGGTTTTGGGGGGGGTTTTTGTGCTTTGAAGGGGTTTTTGTAAAAATTTTTTTGGGTTTTGGTTTGGGGTTTGTTGGGGGGACTTTGGTAAAAAAAAATTTTAAAATTTTTTTTTTTGGGGGGAAAAATTTTAAAAAATTTTTTAATTTTTGGGGTTTTGGGGGGTTTGGGGGGAGGGGGGGTTTTTGTGGGGTTTTTGGGGGCTTTTTGGGGGGAAAATTTTTTAAAATTTTTGGGGGGTTTGGTTTTTAAAAAATTTTTTGGGGGGGGGGGGGAAAAATTTTTTGGTTTTGTGTTTTTTTATTTGGGGGGTTTTGGGGGAACTTTTTGGGGTGGAGGAAAAGGGGGGGGGGGTTTGTGGTTTGGGGGTTTTTGTTTTGGGGGTGGGGGGGGGGTTCTTTGGGGTGGGGAAAAAAAATTTTGTTTGGGGGATTTGTGGTTTTTTTTTGGTTTGGGGGGTAAAAAACTTTTTGGGGGGGGGGGAAAAAAAAAGGGGTTGATTTTGGAAAAATTTGGTTTGGTTTTTTTGAAAATTTGGGGTTGGGGGGGTTTTGGGAAAAAAAAGGGGGGGCTTTTTAAAAATTTTTTAAATTGGGGTTTTTAAATTTGGTTGGTTTTTTAAAAAAAATTTTTGTCGCAATTTTTTGGGGGGGGGCGTCAAAACTTTTTTTGGGGGGGTTTTAAAAAATTTTTTTTTGGGGGGGGGTTTTTTGGGGTTTTTTTTTTTTGGGGGTTTTTTGGGGGGTTTTTTGGGGGTTTGGGGAAAAATTTTTTTGGGTGGGGATTTAAATTTTGGTTGGTTTGGGGAAATTTGGTGGGGTTTGGGGGCTTTTTTGGGGGGGGGGGGGGTTTTATGGGGGTTTTTTTTCCCCTTTTTTTTGATGGGGTTTTGGGGTTTTTTGGGGATGGGGGGTTTTAAAATTTTGGTTGGGGGTTTTAAAATTTGACTGGGGTTTTCCCGAAAGCTTGTTTAAGGGGGGTAAATTTTTTTGGTTTTAAAATTTTGTGGGGGTTTTGGGAAATTTTTTTGGGGGGGAAAAAAAATTTTTTTTGGGGGGGGTTTTTTTTTTGGGTATTTTTTGGGGGGGAAAATTTTTTTTAGGGGGGGTTTAAAAAATTTTGGGGGGGGGGGGGTTTTTGGGGTGGGGGGGGTTTGTTGGGTGGGCTTTGTCAAAGTTTGTTTGGGGGGGGTTTGGGGGGGTTTTTGGGGTGGCGGAAAAAAAAATTTTTTGGGGGGGTCAAAAAAGGTTTTGATTTTGGGGGGCAATGGTTTTTTAAAAAGGTTGGGGGGTTTTTTCCGGGGTGGGGGAAAACTTTTTTGTTGGGTGGGGGGTAAAAAACTTTTTGGGGTTTGGGAAATTTTTTAAAGGGGACTTTTGTTTAAAATTTGGTTTTGGAAACTTTTTTTAAGGGGAAAATTTTAAAAAATTTGGGGGTTTGGGGGAAATTTTGTGGGGGTGGACGCCTTTTTTTTGGGGTTTAAAACTTTTTGTGGTGGGGGGGGTTTTTGTTTGGGGGCGGAAAACTTTTTTTTTTATTTGTAAAGTTTGGGGAGGTTTTTGGGAAAAAAGGGGTGATTATTTTTTTGGGAAACTTTGTTTTTCCCCCCCGGGGGTTGGGGGGGTTTGGGGGGGGGGGGTTTTGTTTTTTTGCCCGGGGAAAATTTTGTTTTTTTTTGTGGTTTTGGAAAATTTTTTGGGGGGCGGGGGGGGGGAGGTTTTTTTTTTTTTAAAAAAAAAATTTTTTAAAACTTTTGTTTTTGGGATTTGGGGGTTTGGGGGGGACTTTTTTCCGAAGGGGGTTTTTTTTTTTTTTGGGGGGGGGGGTTTGTGAAAAAACTTTTTTTGGTTTTTAAAGGGGGGGTTTTTTTGGGTTTTTGGTTGGGTTTTGATTTGGTTTTCAAATTTAAAAGGGGATTTGGGTTTGTGGGGGATTTTGGAAAAAGTTTTTTTGGGGGTGGGAAAAAAATTTTTGTTTTTGGTTTGGGGTATTTGGAAAAATTTTGTAGGGGGAAAAAAGCTTTTTGGGGTATTTTAAAGGTTTTTGGGGGTTTCAAAACTTTTTTTTTTTTGGAAAGTTTGTTTTTGGGGGGAAAGAGTGGGGGGAAATTTGGGGGGGAAATTTAAAAAAACTTTTGTGGTGGAGGGAAAAATTTAGGGGGGGGTAAACTTTGTTTTTGGTGGATTTGGTTTGGGGGGTGGGTTTTTAAAGTTTTTTTGGGGGACTTTGTAAATTTGTTTGGTGGGGGGGAAAAACTTTTGGGTGGGGGCCCAAAACTTTTTTTTTGGGGGACCGGGGGGGTTTTTGTGGGGCAGGAAAACTTTGTTGGGGATGTGGGTTTTAAGGGGGTTTTTTTTTAAAATTTGGTGGGGTTTGGAAACGTAGGGGGGGTTTGGGGGGTTTTTGGGTCTTGTAAATTTTTTTTTGGGGGGCTTTTAAAAGGGGGGTTGGGGGGGGAATTTAAAAACTTTTTTTTTTGGGGGAGGTTTTACTTTGGTCCCAAAAAAACTTTGTTTTTGGGGTTTGGTTTGTTTTGGGGTTTCCCCGGGAAAAAAATGGTACTTTTGTCAATTTTGTGGAGGGGGGGGGAAAAAAATTTTGGGTGGTTTTTGTGAAACGTTTTGGGGTTTTGTGGTTTTGGGGGGGGGGTTTGGGGAAATTTGCGATGGGGATTTTAAATTTTTTTGTTTTTTGGGGGAGGGGCTTTTAAATGGGGGGATTTAAAACCTTTTTGGTTTTTTTGTGTTTGGATGGTGGTTTGAAAAACTTTTTTGGGGGAAAACTTTTTTGAGGGTGGTTGGGGTAAACTTTTTTTTTGGGGGGGGGGGGAAAAAAATTTTTTTTCTTTTCGGAAAAAACTTTGGGGGGGGGGTGTTTGGATGGGGGACTTTGTGGTTTTTAGGGGGAAAAGTTTTTTTAATGGGGTTTTTTGGGGTGGGGAATTTTTTAAAATTTTGGGGTTTTAAATTTGGGGGGGGGAGGGGAAAAATTTTTTACTTTGGGGGGAAAGGGGGTGGGGCTTTGTAAAAACGTTTGGGGCGGAAAAAATTTTAAAGGGGGGCCAAATTTGGGGGGTTTTGGAAAAAAGGGGGGGGCTTTTGAAATTTTGGGGGGATTGGGGGTGGGGGGGGCCCAAAATTTTTGGGGGGGTTTTGTGGGGGGGGGGGGGACTTTTCAAAATTTGGGGGGGTTTTTTGGGAAATCTTTTTGGTCCAAAACTTTGTTGTGGGTTTTGGAAAGTTTTTTTGTTGGATTTGGGTTTGGGGTGGGTTTGGGGTTGGGGGGTGGTTTGGTAAATTTTTTTTTGGGGCGGGGAAAAATTTTATTTTATTTTGGCGAGGGGGGGGATTGTAAAATTTTTTTGGGATTAAAAAAAATTTTTTTTTTTGGGGGATTTTGGTTTTGGGGTGGTTTGTCGAAAACTTTGTAGAGGGGACTTTGCAAAAATTTTGACGAGGGGGTTTTTTTTTAGTTGGGGGATTTGGATTTTTTTATGTGGGGGGTTTGTAAAAAAATTTTAATTGAGGGAAATTTTTGGTTTTTGGATTTGGGGCGGTGGGGACTTTGCAAAATTTTGAGAGGGGGGCTTTGTCAAAAATTTTGTTGGGGTGGATTGAAAAAATTTTGTTAGGTGGACTTTGTCGAAAGTTTGTAGGGGGCTTTGTGGGGGGTATGATGGTGGACTTTTAAAACTTTTTATGATGTGGACTTTTCGAAACTTTGTATTTTGGGGTTTGTCGAAAGCTTTGTAGATGGTGGTTTTCGAAAGCTTTGTATGTGGGGCCAAAACTTTGTTAATGGGGGACTTTGTCGAAACTTTTTGTGGGGAATTTTAAACTTTTGGGTGGACTGTCGAAAACTTTTTTCTGGTGGTTTGTAAAAATTTTGTATGATGGTGGTTTTTGGAAATTTTGTTTTTGGTGGCTTTTCAAAACTTTGTAATGGGGGTTTGTCAAAAATTGTTGATTGGGGGCAAAAATTTTGTGGGGGGGACTTTGTCGAAATTTTTTGAGTGGGGCTTTGTCAAAAACTTTGTATAGGGTGGATTGGGGAAAGGGGGGGGGGGGTTTGTCAAAAGTTTTTGTATGAGGTGGTTTTTGGAATTTTTTTGGGGGTTTGTGAATTTTATGATGGGGATTTTGGGGTTTTTTTTTTTTGGGGGGAAAAAAAATTTTTTTTGGGTTTGTCGAAACTTTTATGAGGGGGCTTTGTCAAAAACTTTTTTAAGGGGTTTTGGACTTTTTTTTTAAAATTTTGAAATTTTGGTTTGTGAAACTTTTTGGGGTTTTGCGGGTTTTTTTATTTTTGGACTGTCCAAATTTTGGAGGGGTTTTTTTAGGGGGGTTGGATTTTTTTGGGGGATTTGAAATTTGTAGATGGTGGATTTTCAAAAATTTGGATGGTGGATTTTTGGAAAATTTTGAAAGGGGTGGTTTTTTAATTTTTTATGTGGTTTTGGAAAAATTTTATTTTTTTTGGGGGGGAAAATTTTAAAAGGGGGGGGTTTTTGGGAAAATTTTTTAAGGGTGGACTTTGTAAAAGTTTTTTTTTGAGGGGGGCTTTGTCAAAATTTTTTTGATTTGGATTTGTAAAAACTTTGTTGGGGGACTTTGTCGAAAGTTTTATGATGGTGGATTTGGGGAAATTTTTTTAATTTTTTACTTTGTGATTTGTGGGGGGTTTTTTTTTGGGGGGGGTGGATTTTGAAGGTTGGGACTTTGTCGAAACTTTGTTTGGGGATGTGTTTTTTTTGGGGGGGTTTTAAAAGTTTTGTTTTGTGGTGGACTTTTTCGAAGTTTGTAGTGGGGGGTTTTAAAACTTTGTGAATTTTTTAAAAAAAAATTTTTTTTGAATTTGTAATGTTTTTTTTTCTGTATTGATTGTTTGTCATTTTTTTTTGGGGCCTTTTTTCCAAAAATTTTTGGTTTTTGTAAATTTTTTGGGCCTCTTTTGATTTTAATTTTAAAAAAAGGGGATAAAAATTTGTTTGATTTGAAAAAAAAGGGGGGGAAATTCCCTTTTTGGTTTTTTTTTTTGGTTTTCTTTTTTTTTTTTTTTTGTGTTTTTTTTTCCTTTTTAAGAAAATCTAAAAAAATTTTTTTAAATGTTTGAAAATAATTTTTTGAAAATTTTTTTTGCGTTAAAAAAAAAAATTTTTTTTAAAATTTTGTAATGGAAAAATTTTTAAAAGGGTTAAAAAATTTTTTTTTAGTATAAAAAATTTTAAATTTTTAGGTTCCCCTTTGTTTTTAAAATTTTTTTTTTTTAAAATTTTTAAATTATAAGGAAAATAAATTGTCATATAAAAAATATAATATGTAAAATTAAAAAAAATATTTTTAGGAAAAAATTAAATTAATGGGGTTTAGATTTTAATTAATTTTTGGGTATACCAATTTTGTTTGGTTTTTAATTGTTTTTAAAAGGTTTCAACCCCTTTTGAATTTTGAAGCCCTAAAAAATGTAAAAGGGTTTTTGTCGTTTAAAAATTTTGTTTTGGGTTCATTTAGATTAAATTTTTTGCCCTATTTTTATGTAAATTTTTGGGGGTTCTCCTTTGGCTTTTTCAAATTGCTTTTCCCCTTTAGGCTTCTTTTTTTGGGTGCCCTCTTTTTTTGGTTTTTTTTTTCCCCCTTTGGCATGAAAAGTTTCGGGGGCCCCCTTTTGGGCATGTCAAATTGTTTGGGTCAGATTGGAATGTTCAGTTCTTGTCTTTGAGTGTATCAATTCCACTTTTGTCTCTATTTTTACTTTTGATGTATTATTATTTGTATTGGTGTTGCTTTCATCATTTATTATTTTGTTAACTTTACTCTACAGCATTCTCTTTGAGTTTCCATTTCAATCTTTTTGAAGTCATCATTTGCTGCTTCATAGTTAGGTTTATTTTATTTCATTATTATTTTATTATTTTTTGGCCGGGGGGGGGTGGCCTTTAGAAATGGTTTGTGTTTCTTTTTAACAAGTCTCTTGGTCTGCATGTTAAACCATGATTTGTATGTTTTTGGAGTAATTTTTTGGGAGACATCAACAAGATTGGTTTGATGTGAGTTGTGTGTAGTTACAAGAATTTGCCAAATTTTCATGGTCAAAACTGGTCAGCACCCTGTGATGTTGCACATGAAATTGTATGTAGTTTACAAGTTTTTGTACAAGTATTTTACCTGTCAGAACTAATATGCATGAGACTGAATCATTGAATTTTATATTTTTATGTTTCCTTTTTTTTTATCGTCTCATAAAATACATTTCTATTTCCTATAGGTCTGTTCTCTTGGCACCCAATTCTAATGGTCCTTGGGGTAAGTTACCATGACTGCGCTCCGTTTTGAATATTTAAAGTTCTACAAATACATACCAGCTTTCTAGTATTATAGGTGACTAATACAGTCTTGTACCAAAATGAGCTGCTATTATGGCAGTCTGTTGACTGTTATACCCGAGTGTTTACAGCATTGTATTATGATTATACACAAAAGAATGACAAGAAACTTCCTGGGTGGTGACCTCTGACCTCCAGGATCAGTATAGAGGTAACGTGCTGTGTCTTCTATCCGATCCCCTTTGTGCTTGATTGAGATTGCTCGTTTGTTTTGTTTTTCCCTGGTCCTTTGGGGGGTGATCCTTGGCTGGGAGGGATGATATTTTTCCCCTGTAAATCATCTCTCAGTTATGTACTTTTATAATAATAAATTTTGAATATATTGTAGGTTTGTAAACATTTGAGTGTATTCATCATAGCAGTATTCTTCACTTTCATAGCTCATAGCAAAATAAAGGCATTGATGGATTGATGGTGGAATCTTCTGGTCCCCATTTGAACCAGTTTCCTTTGTCTTTCCTTTTTCTTTGGTGCTTTTTACTTCAAATCTACAACTTTTCTTTGATCATCTTCCCTTTTACTGGCACTGAAATGATATAATATTGTCACAAGTGCTGTGACACCTCTAAAAAAAACAAAAAGAAAGATAATTTCTATATTATCATTATTTAAGAAAGCTTTTTAAATTCAATCAAAGTGATACAAGGCTGATAGAAGCTGTGGACTGTAACAAGTAATAAACAAAAATTATTTTAACTACCTCAAAAGAGAACAAAATACCAAACACAGAACGTTTCGGGATCAAAACCCTTCTTCAGCCAACAACAAAAAAGCAATAAAGACATAGATACATTACTAAATTCCAGATATACGACAGATTATATATTTATGTCTTGAAGAAGGGTTTTGAGCCCGAAACGTTCCATGTTATTGTGTTCTTTGTTGAAGCTGTTATATTTATTTTTCTTTATTACTTTTTACATTCAATCAATGAGGCAAAAAAACAGGCTTGTAAGATAATAATGTTTCAGTGATACATTTTGTGTCATTGCCTTTTCTATGAGATTCCATCAATACAAAAGATAGAAATACAAAAGCACAGTTTTTAGAATCCACAGTTCCAGTCTTCTATTTATAAAAATCATTGTATTATCTCAAGTCAAACGGTTGTTGGTTTTTATCAGCTCTGAATATCTCCTTTGCTGTTATGGAGAATACACATTGGTTCTTTCATTGCCAAAATGTCAAAAGTTCATATTCCTCATCACTTTGCTTCTAAATATAGTTTCTCGACTGGGATATATATATATATATATATATATATATATATTATATAATATATATATATATAATATATATATATATATAATATATATATATATATATATATATATATATATATATATATATATTATAATATTATATAATATATATATAACATTTAAATTTGCTCCATTGTTACATGTCTAGCACTATTCGTACCAGACTTTTACCATACATCATAACACGATTCAATATTATATATATATATATATATATATATATATATATATATATATATATATATATATATATATATATATGTGTATGTGTTTGTGTGTATGTGTGTGTTTCAATTGAAATCTATGCAAGTCTCTTCATTTATTCAATGGAAGTAAACATTGGATTTCTGAATTGGTGTAGCAATGTGGAAGGTCTGATTTCATTATTCATTATTATCCTCCCTATTTCATTGGATGCACTCGAGTTTTTAAAATTATTTTTTAGATTGCATACTCAGAGAGATAAAGTTAAAGCCGTATATTTTCCTGTAATTATAATGAAATGGCATCGTAGCATCAATGAGTATTGCAGCTTTTGTTTTGTGCTGTCACAGTTTATGGTTTAAAAGTTTTTTAAAACAACAGTGTGGTAATTTGAAATATAGTCATCAAAGTTTTGTATCACGAAAACCTGATTCTTCAAAGGAATTATTATTTCTATATAAATGGGTTCGCGTACACTTGCGTCCATAACTGTATCTTTACACGTGTAAAACAGCCTTTAATGCTGAAACATTGTAATGGTAACCTAATGTGGTAAATGGTAATAATGGTAACCTTATATGGTAAATAGTGTGGACATGTGGCCTAGTGGTATGACACTTGCTTTCGGATCGGAAGGTCCTGGGTTCGAGCCTCGCTGGGCACATAGTTGAGTACTTGGAGAAGGCTCTTTATTCACATTCTCTCACCGTACTCAGGTGTAAAATGAATACCTGGCCGTTAACAGCGTTGTCTCTGTCAGAAAAAAATTATAACATCGCCTAACAGGCGTCATGTCCCGTCCTAAGTGTTAAATGTTGCTTTTGACCAACAACCCCTTGTAAAGCGCTTTATTGCGCTATATAAAAGCTTAATTTTTTAATTTGTTTATTTTTTTTTTTAATAGTAACCTGTTATGATAAATGGTAGTAAAGGTAAACTTATATATGTTAAATCTGGGTGGGGTTCTTGACTTCCCATAGCGGGCAGGAAGGCACTTACTGTGTGTTCTATCCCCTTATATCTGTTTTCCTTATATCTTTGTCTTGGAATGAGATTACTTGGTTTTGTCCTGGCCCCTGCCTGGGAGGGAAACAGCCAAATGCATAGTTATTGTTTTGGGAGATGATATTTATTTCCTTGTAAATCATCTCTCATTTACGTATTATTATATGGATGTATAATGTAAGCATTTGAGTGTATTCCTCTTTGTTGGATTTTGTGCTTGTGTCCGGATGAGACTTATAGGTAATCTCAAACTAAGTACATTGGTGTTATGCTCTCGGAATCTACATCTGATCCCTATTTGTTCCCAGTTCCCCTTTGTCTTACTTTCTCTTGGGTGCTTTAATTGTAGTTCTAGAACTGTTTTACTATCCCATTTTCTTCCTTTTTACTGGCACTGATATGACCTAAATGTGTTGCAAGTGCCGTAAAACCCTTAAAAGCAAACAAACATTATATGGTAAATGGTAATAATGGTAACCTAATGTTGCATGCAAAGCTTTTGAATGTTAAACAGCCTTTAACGCTGTGTAACGATCCGGGCTGTTCCCAGTGAGTCAGTAAAGCACAGCAATGGTAATATTGGTAAGCTAATATGGTGTACAAAGCCAAGTCTTTATAACCAGATAATCAGGACAAATACTCTTCCTCCTCTTTTCAAATGTAACACGAAAAGGTGCTTAAAAACTGTAGCTTCTTTTACAACAGCCTGTGTGTGAAGAAAGTTCTTTGTATGATCTTTTGAATATGTATTCATTTAAAGATACATTAAAGGTTAATAAGGGGAAAAAATGGATTGCCCTTTAAACAAATGCAATGCATAATCTGAAATTTGATTTTTGTGTTTTCTTTAACTTCCAGACCCAATACTAATCTGATATCTTGTCTTGATCACTTTCTAATCCAGTGTTCCCTCTTAATGTTGGAAGGCATCGTCATCTTTTCCAAGGACTCGTCCCTGTTCCCATCCATGGCACGGCGACCAAAGCCTCTATACACTACTGGTTGGTGGGAATTGGAGGAACTTGTGTTTTGTCAGGTAGAGATCACCAGGTCATCTTCAAAGTCAAACTAGTGCTTTGCTATGAATTGGACTATCTTGAGTGATTGAAAGAAAACAGAAATTAATGACAATTCTCTAACTAATTAGGGGTCCCTGATATCGCTGTGGATAGATGATTCACTTTACACTAAAGGGACAGGTATCGACCATAGCTGACCTCCCTGCACCCCAGCAGTGATTGGTCAACTAGATCTGATAGAATGTACTTTGCGATAGATTAGCGTCCTATCCAAAGAGTAGCAAGCAAGCAATTTTGCCCATTGACACATTAAAAAAGGGGATAATCTCTGGCTCCATGGGTCTTATTGTCTGTGAATGACTCCTTTTTTCTTTCTCTCATGAAATGTGAACCAGTGGGGTAGAACCAGCGACATCTATATGAAGTCCTAGGGTAGAACCAATGGTTTGACTAAAACAATCGAGGACAGAAAGCACAGGATACTAAGATCTAAGAAAAAAGGTGTGTATGAAACGGAGCCGGACAAAGCACGAAAGAAAAATACAAGAAAAAAAAACTGTCTGTCTGCCTGTCTGTCTCTCTCTCTCTCTCTCTCTCTCTCTCTCTCTCTTTCTTTCTTTCTTTCTCTCTCTCTCTCTCTCTCTCTCTCTCTCTCTCCACACATTTACCTTTTTCATTGTGTGTCATACATGTATTTCTATCTGCAATTCATTAATTTTTGAAGGCTTTATTTACTTTTCTGCTTTTATTGTTTTTAAGATGTTTATCCTCCGGCAATCTCTGTAAGATTAAACTTTTGTTTCTAACAAACATGGCTCAAAGTCTGCCGGCTGTGGCCGGCATGCTGGCCTATTGAAAAATTGAAATTGACCTTGCCGGCAAATGAAAAGCCCTGCCGGCGAGATGAGTAAATTGCCGGCTTAGTAAAAAAAATTCATCATGGTCAGATTTAAAAAAAAAAAAAATTATTTCTTTTCATCGGATGAGCATAATTTTGATAATTTACTTTCGTTATGATCCGGTTTCAGTTTTTAATATTTCGTTTTCAATTTAAAGATCTAAACAATCAACTGAAAGATCACAATTTGTTTGTTGGGGACCAAGCATACCCCACTTTGATGAGAGCTATGAAAGATAAAATGAAATTTCCTTGGTTGAAAAAGGTTTTTTCTTCACTGAGAGAAGGATATGTGCAGGCTACTTCAATGCTTATGAAGCTGCCTATCGATCACCCTGTTCTTTCAAAGCTATCGTTTATAAGCCCTTGTCATCAACGGTCATCATGCACAGGGCCTGCTGTCATGGAACTTGTAAAGAAATTGCCTAATGTTGTACCAGAGACAGAACTAGGAAGTTTGAACTCTGAACTAAGGAATTATGTGTGTGATGATGAAATCACTTTGATAAACTGCGCAGATGGTGATGATGATTTTAATATTGACCATGACTACTGGAGGTTGATTTTTAAATTGAAAAGTAGAACTGGGCCTCGGTACCCTGTTCTCTCAAAATTGGTCAAAGCAATCCTCAGCATTTTTAGTGGGCCTAATTTGGAAGGCTCATTTAATGTTTTAAATGATATCATAGAGGAAGACAGGACGAGATTGACCAACCATAATTATGAAGCATTGTTGATGGTCAAGAGCTATTTAAATGCCAGGGATTTAAACTTGGTTAACAATGGACATCCCCAGGTCAATGATTAAATCTGTAAATTCGTCCTATACTAAATAGAATAATTACTTAAATAAAAGGGATGCCCATTTACCAACTTGTGAAAGACCATCAACATTATCATCACTGACTACAATACAATCATCTACATCGTCAGCTACACCATCTACATTGCCAGCTACATCATTTGCATCAGCATCGTCAGCTACATCATCAACATCTACATCGTCAGCTACATCATTTGCATCAGCATCGTCAGCTACAACATCAACATCTACATCGTCAGCTACATCATTTGCATCAGCATCGTCAGCTACATCATCAACATCACATCGTCAGCTACATCATTTGCATCAACATCGTCAGCTACATCATCAACATCTACATCGTCAGCTACATCATTTGCATCAGCATCGTCAGCTACATCATCAACATCTACATCGTCAGCTACATCATTTGCATCAGCATAGTCAGCTACATCATCAACATCTACATCGTCAGCTACATCATTTGCATCAGCATCGTCAGCTACATCATCAACATCTACATCGTCAGCTACATCAGTTGCATCAGCATCGTCAGCTACAACATCTACATCGTCAGCTACGCCATCTGTATTACCAGCCACTACATCCTCATCATCAGTTACACCATCTCCATCAGTCTATACTGCATCATCTGCCACTTTAAAAAGAAAGCAAGCCTCATTAATGGGTTTCTTTTCGAAAAGGCAGAAAACCTCTTGATGTTAGCCTTAAGGCTAGTATTGACAGTGATAGGACACATGTAATTTTGTGAAAGTGATACGCCAATTGTTAATTTTATTGATTAAATGATTTCTGGTATTTTTGGATTTGATATTTGCTGCTGACTGCTTCCTATATTTGAATAGAACTACAAGTACACTTAATGAAGGTAGGTATATACGCAGTTCGTTTAAAACATGCTTATTAAGATTTCTAACTTATGATCATAATGACCGGTTTTGTCTGCAGGCTTTTTGTTTTGCTGGCTCAGTCCTGGCAGGGTTTTCATTTTTTCCAACTTTTACCCATGCTAACAAAGTAATTTCAGAGCACAAAGACTAAGCTAGTTGTATAATTTCGTTAATAAAGAAAGATATCGATTTCGCCTCAATCATGAACCAATGCAGCTAGACAAAGAAATAAGAACATGGAGTGTGTATCAAAATGTGCAAACACACACAAACATGTACACACTGACACACAGAGCACTGATACCAATCCGACGACACAAAACCTGGCATTTTAATCGCCAACTAGCGCGTGTAATCAGTTCTCACCAATTAAGAATCTTTCATTTGTAAGGTTTGTAGGGAAAATGCCAGGCTTGTCTACAGTTTTTTGGTTGAACCATGCAACTGTAGAGTCAACCATGCATTCTCGGAGGTAGATAAAGACACGCCCTTTGCTGTGAGATCTTACATGCTATTGCTGGAGGAAATGACTCAGAATTATTAAGCCTGGGACAGGGTGGCTCTCTGAGGGACAGTCAACTCTCGTTTTGAATGCATCACTGATAGTGGCATTTTAACACTTGAAGAAATTTATATAACTTATCGTCATTATTTATGTTGAATTATTATGTTTGAGCTTGTTGATACGGGGTAAGGTGCTATATAAAAACCATATATTATTGTTACTATTATTATTATTATTATTATTATTATTATTATTATTATTATTATTATTATTATTATTATTATTATTATTATTATTATTATTATTATTATTATTATTATTATTATTATTATTTATTATTATTGTTATATTTTTATGTAGAAAAAGGATTTTTATTTTATGAAATTACCAAAAATTGAAATTTGATAATTTTGACCATTTTCACTTTATAACCGACTTTCTTCATTTTCCAAATCCCGACTTAATAACGCTTCGAGGCTTGGGGTCACATATCAGGTTTTCACTGGCTTGGTGGGTTTGGGGTTTTTTGTGTGTTTTGTTTTTTTTTTTTGTTTGTTTGTTTGTTGTTGTTTTTTTTTTGTTTTTTTTTTTTGGTTTTGTTTTTTCTTATTTGTTGTTTTGGATTCATTTAGAATGAGAAGAGTAAGTTGTAACTTTTGATGTTTAACTCCATCAGGTCTTGCAGTCATCCATTTCCATAAAGAAAGACTGGGCAAGAATCACTACACCACGTGGCATGGCCTTTTTGGGGTGACAACTGTGGGTTATTTATGTGCCCAGTCTTTGGGGGGTGTTATAGTCAAGTACCACAAATATCTCTCAGGGTTCATCAAGGTATGTATCAGTACTTGGGAAAAAGGAAAGTCAAAACAATAGCAATCCATTTTTTATACTGTAAAAAATAGGTAGCAGCTTGGTACAGCAGTATAGCCTGTGCTTCATACTCAGAATGTTATGAGTTCGATGCCCACTTGCACTATGTGACCTTGAGCAAGTCACCTGGTTCTTGCTTACTTTGCTGGCAATGCATGGGATATTTCAATTTCAGTCTTTCAGTAGAATGGACCTTTTCAAAAGATTTCCCTTCGGACATGAATAAAGTGAATGCAATTATTTATTTATTTATTATTCATTAATTTGGTTGAATATTAAATATTTGTGATGTATTATTCATATGTCACTCTATGACTAAAGGTGCTGGTCTTCCCAATTTAATATTAGATATTTAGGATGTATTATTCATATGTCACTCTATGACTAAAGGTGCTGGTCTTCCCAATTTAATAGATATCTGTGATGTATTATTCATATGTCACTCTATGACTAAAGGTGCTGGTCTTCCCAATTTAATAGATATCTGTGATGTATTATTCATATGTCACTCTATGACTAAAGGTGCTGGTCTTCCCAATTTAATATTAGATATTTAGATACAAAGGACCACCCAACACAGTGTGGCCATCGGCCCAACCCTAAAAATAAAACACCACGGCCACCTACCACACAGACAATTACACCACTTATGAGTGAAAAGAAATCACTTCCAATTTTAAAAGTGGCGACAATAAACGCCCAGTCTTGCCGCAATAAAACATTAGACATTAAACATATGATTGAGGAGAGATCTATTGACATTCTAATAATAATTGAAACATGGTTAAAGGAGAATGTGGATGAAGCAATTGTGTCGGATTTAACACCACTCACACATACAACTCAGTCATTTCCGAGAAAAGGAAGGAGAGGGAGAGGAATTGCAGTGGTCTATAGGTCAAATTTGACCATTAGATTTAATCATGATGTCAACAATTTTTCGGCATTCGAATCGGTAGGAATGGTCGTTGATTTTAAACATGACTCAGTCAAGCTTCATTCAATATATAGGCCACCACCCAGTGCAAAAAATAGATTAAAAACATCACTATTTATTGATGAATTCGAGGACTTCCTTCTTCGCCTTGACATGAAGTCAAAGAAAAATATTATTGTTGGAGATTCCAACTTACACTTTGATCGAGACACACCGGATATAAGAAATATAAATAAACTACTTTCGTCTCATCACATGACACAGCATGTCAATGAAAAGACACATCGGTGTGGACACATTATTGACTGGGTATTGACCAGCGTTGACAGGCAACTAGCGACACCTATTAATGTAGATGATCTTTGCATTTCAGACCATCATTTAATATCTTTTGGCATCAGAGGGGGACAGTACACGACACAAAAACAAAAAAAAATAGTTGTTTCGAGAGATTTGAAGACAATTGACATAGAACTATTTAAAGCGGACCTCTCTCACTCTCTAACTACACATTGTGAGAAAGAAGTGACTGGTGACAATTTTGATAAAGCAGTTATTAGTGTTATGGATAAGCACGCACCTCTCACAACAAGATCTGTGAACATCAGAAAAGAATCACCATGGTACAATTTGGAGGTAAAACGTATAAAGAAAGAGAAAAGAAAAGCGGAGAAGAAATGGAAAAAATCTGGCCTGACAATTGATAAGGAAACTTACATATCATTCAAACATAGACTCAAAGAGGTGACAATTAAGGCAAAGCGTATCTACTATCTTGATAAAGTTGATAACATAAAAAGTCCGAAGGAGTTTTATAAAATCTCACATAAGCTTCTAGGCAAAGAGATCAAAACAAGCCTGCCACACCACACTGATGACAAGCATCTCGCGGACTGCTTTGTAGAGTATTTCATGAATAAAATAACAACAATACGGAGTGAACTTGACACAGACGAAACAGAAGCAGAATATACCTCTTTTTATGGTGAACCCTTAACATCTTTCAAAGAAATTTCAATAAATGACACAAAGAAAACGATTCTCTCTAGTCCTAGCAAATCATGTAGGCTCGACCCTTTACCAACATCCCTTTTGAAGGAGTGTATTGATGAACTTGCACCTTACATCACTGAATTGATTAATCAATCATTAAGGGAGGGAGTTGTTCCAGAAAGCTTCAAGAAAGCATTGGTGAAGCCATTGTTGAAGAAAGCGGGACTTGACAGTGATAATTTTAAAAATTTTAGGCCTGTATCAAATCTACCATTCATTTCCAAAATTCTAGAAAAGATTGTACTAAAACAACTTTCTTGTCACGTGAAACATAATAACCTCGATGAGTGCTTTCTATCGGCCTATCGGCAAAATCATAGCACAGAAACAGCATTGATGAGAATCACAAATGACTTGCTGCAAATTATTGATCAAGGAAAAACCACCATCCTTAGTCTTCTCGATCTTTCGGCGGCCTTTGACACCGTCGACCATGCCATACTACTTCGAAGGCTACAAGTTACTTTCGGCATATCGCGCACTGCTCTAAACTGGTTTGCATCATATCTTACTCAAAGAACAATGCATCAACCATGTGATGAGATGGATGTCTGCAAATAGATTAAAATTTAATGGCGACAAGACTGAAGCCTTATTCATTGCTAGTTCAAATAATAAGACAGATCCAATTACACTGGCACTGACAATCAACGATAATGATAAAATACAACTCACAACATCAGCAAAAAATCTCGGCATCACCCTGGAGAGTGATCTGTCTATGAACAAACATATTAACAATGTGAGAACAAGTGCTATCTGCATTCTAAGAAATATCAGAACAATCAGACCATTTATTAATAGGGAAACTTGTAACAAATTGGTAACATCTTTGATATTCCCGAAAATGGACTACTGCAATGCACTGTTTGTTGGTCTAACAAAGGACAAAATAAACAAACTCCAGAAAATACAGAACATGGCAGCCCGCGTTGTACTACAGAAAGACAGAACAACTGCAGCTCCCGAATTACTACAGCAGATGCATTGGCTGCCAGTGGACCAGCGGATTAAATATAAATCTTCAACTATCGTTTTCAAATGCCTGGAGGGCTCGTCACCAGCATATCTCTCAAACCTCGTTGAACAGTATAACCCACAGCGATCGCTTCGATCAACGAACGACCTCAAATTGAAAACACCCCGCTGTCGAGTGAAGGCTGGTGAACGCGCCTTTCAGCATTCTGGTCCAAGGTTGTGGAATTTACTACCACTAGAGATACGTTCTTCGTCTTCACTAGAGGAATTCAAGCGTCGATTGAAGACATTCTTATTCCGACAGGCTTTCTTTTGATTATGTGTATAATTAGCGTTGTTCTTGTACTGTGTTAGGGCTTCATTATTAAGTTAATCTTTGTTATGCGCCCAGAGCCCTCCTGATGAAGGGATGTTGGCGCACTATAAATCTATACCATTATTATTATTATTATTATATTTGCGATGTATTATTCATATGTCACTCTATGACTAAAGGTGCTGATCTTCCCAATTTAATATTAGATATCTGTGATGTATCATTCATATGTCACTCTATGACTAAAGGTGCTGGTCTTCCCAATTTAATATTAGATATTTGTGATGTATTATTCATATGTCACTCTTTGACTAAAGGTGCTGGTCTTCCCAATTTAATATTAGATATTTGGGATGTATTATTCATATGTCACTCTATGACTAAAGGTGCTGGTCTTCCCAATTTAATATTAGATATTTGGGATGTATTATTCATATGTCACTCTATGACTAAAGGTGCTGGTCTTCCCAATTTAATAGATATCTGTGATGTATTATTCATATGTCACTCTATGACTAAAGGTGCTGGTTTTCCCAATTTGATATTAGATATTTGGGATGAATTATTCATATGTCACTCTATGACTAAAGGTGCTGGTCTTCCCAATTTGATCTTAGATATCTGTGATGTATTATTCATATGTCACTCTATGACTAAAGGTGCTGGTCTTCCCAATTTAATATTAGATATCTGTGATGTATCATTCATATGTCACTCTTTGACTAAAGGTGCTGGTCTTCCCAATTTAATATTAGATATTTGTCATGTATCATTCATATGTCACTCTATGACTAAAGGTGCTGGTTTTCCCAAAGTGCTCAGTCAGTAGGAATTTTATTTATTTTTAGCCAAGCAATAAAAGATGGTAAAAACTGGATATGAGTTTCGGATAAGAATTTAGTTTATTATAAAGTCAGGAAAGCTGAGAACAGATCTGGATGGACTTATCCGAACCAGCGACCACCTGAGCTCTAGTCCTTCGGTCATCTGTATGGACAACCCTTCCTGTACAATCATTTCTCATGTCTCCTCTACGACCATCACAGTCAGGAGAATGAGTTGGGAGTGAGTTCCACAAGATTACATGATGGTTTACTGATTAGCGGTACTTTAAAGGGACCAAGATTGATCCCGGGTGCTGTTAAGATTTTTTCCGTAGCCCCCTGTCCATCCAGCAATGAATGGGTAGCTTGGTCTGTTAGATCTAGTGGAAAGTACATTACATTATCGAGCATACTATCCAAATGATTGCTAGCAATTGCTATTGTCTGTTTCACGCTGTAGAAACTGGGAAGAATTCTGGCTCCGTGGGCCTCATGGCTCTGAAGGGTGACCTTAAAAAACAAAAAGCGATTGGAGCACGTTTTTCTAATGAGTTTCTCCTATCTTCTTCTTTTCAACCTTGATTTGATCTCCCAGTCGGGTACCAGGCATGATAAATCTAGTCAGTGTGAAGACATCGTGTATAGAACCTGGTCATTCTACCACATTATGTCATCATCAACTCAGATGAATGTGAAGACATCGTGTATAGGACCTGGTCATTCTACCACATTATGTCACCATCAACTCAGATGAATGTGAAGACATCGTGTATAGGACATGGTCATTCTACCACATTATGTAATCATCAACTCAGATGAATGTGAAGACATCGTGTATAGAACCTGGTCATTCTACCACATTATGTCATCAACTCAGATGAATGTGAAGACATCGTGTATAGAACCTGGTCATTCTACCACATTATGTCATCATCAACTCAGATGAATGTGAAGACATCGTGTATAGGACCTGGTCATTCTACCACATTATGTCATCATCAACTCAGATGAATGTGAAGACATCGTGTATAGGACCTGGTCATTCTACCACATTATGTCATCATCAACTCAGATGAATGTGAAGACATCGTGTATAGGACCTGGTCATTCTACCACATTATGTCATCATCAACTCAGATGAATGTGAAGACATCGTGTATAGGACCTGGTCATTCTACCACATTATGTCATCATCAACTCAGATGAATGTGAAGACATCGTGTATAGGACCTGGTCATTCTACCACATTATGTCATCAACTCAGATGAATGTGAAGACATCGTGTATAGGACCTGGTCATTCTACCACATTATGTCATCAACCCAGATGAATGTGAAGACATCGTGTATAGGACCTGGTCATTCTACCACATTATGTCATCAACTCAGATGAATGTGAAGACATCGTGTATAGGACCTGGTCATTCTACCACATTATGTCATCAACTCAGATTAATGTGAAGACATCGTGTATAGGACCTGGTCATTCTACCACATTATGTCATCAACTCAGATGAATGTGAAGACATCGTATATAGGACCTGGTCATTCTACCACATTATGTCATCATCAACTCAGATGAATGTGAAGATATCGTGTATAGGACATGGTCATTCTACCACATTATGTCATCAACTCAGATGAATGTGAAGACATCGTGTATAGAACCTGGTCATTCTACCACATTATGTCATCAACTCAGATGAATGTGAAGTCATTGTGTATAGGACCTGGTCATTCTACCACGTTATGTCATCAACTCAGATGAATGTGAAGACATCGTGCATAGGACATGGTCATTCTACCACATTATGTCATCAACTCAGATGAATGTGAAGACATCGTGTATAGAACCTGGTCATTCTACCACATTATGTCATCATCAACTCAGATGAATGTGAAGACATCGTGTATAGGACCTGGTCATTCTACCACATTATGTCATCATCAACTCAGATGAATGTGAAGACATCGTGTATAGGACCTGGTCATTCTACCACATTATGTCATCATCAACTCAGATGAATGTGAAGACATCGTGTATAGGACCGGGTCATTCTACCACATTATGTCATCAACTCAGATGAATGTGAAGACATCGTGTATAGGACCTGGTCATTCTACCACATTATGTCATCAACTCAGATTAATGTGAAGACATCGTGTATAGGACCTGGTCATTCTACCACATTTGTCATCAACTCAGATGAATGTGAAGACATCGTATATAGGACCTGGTCATTCTACCACATTATGTCATCATCAACTCAGATGAATGTGAAGATATCGTGTATAGGACATGGTCATTCTACCACATTATGTCATCAACTCAGATGAATGTGAAGACATCGTGTATAGGACCTGGTCATTCTACCACATTATGTCATCAACTCAGATGAATGTGAAGACATCGTGCATAGGACATGGTCATTCTACCACATTATGTCATCAACTCAGATGAATGTGTGAAGACATCGTGTATAGGACCTGGTCATTCTACCACATTATGTCATCAACTCAGATGAATGTGAAGACATCGTGTATAGGACCTGGTCATTCTACCACATTATGTCATCATCAACTCAGAAAAATGTGAAGACATCGTGTATAGGACCTGGTCATTCTACCACATTATGTCATCAACTCAGATGAATGTGAAGACATCGTGTATAGGACCTGGTCATTCTACCACATTATGTCATCAACCCAGATGAATGTGAAGACATCGTGTATAGGACCTGGTCATTCTACCACATTATGTCATCAACTCAGATGAATGTGAAGACATCGTGTATAGGACCTGGTCATTCTACCACATTATGTCATCATCAACTCAGATGAATGTGAAGACATCGTGTATAGGACGTGGTCATTCTACCACATTATGTCATCAACTCAGATGAATGTGAAGACATCGTGTATAAGACCTGGTCATTCTACCACATTATGTCATCATCAACTCAGATGAATGTGAAGACATCGTGTATAGGACCTGGTCATTCTACCACATTATGTCATCAACTCAGATGAATGTGAAGACATCGTGTATAGGTCCTGGTCATTCTACCACATTATGTCATCATCAACTCAGATGAATGTGAAGACATCGTGTATAGGACCTGGTCATTCTACCACGTTATGTCATAAACTCAGATGAATGTGAAGACATCGTGTAAGGACATGGTCATTCTACCACATTATGTCGTCAGCTCAGACCATTTGTACTCAAAGTTCCGATTGTCTGGAATTGATAGAATAATTTTCCAAACAGAGAATAAAATTTTATAGTGGGTGTCTTGTCAATTGTTTGACTTGGAGGGTCATATATTTGTCATTATATTTTTTTCAGGTTAGATTGGCTGATTTGAAGTTGTACCATGCAACATCAGGACTGCTGGCCTTCACTTTGGTGACATTCACTATCGTCCTTGCTTTACAATCCAACTGGGTCAGTGCCCATATCCCATGGTATTTATGGTACGTTTGCATGGCCTGTGTGTCCAGCGGGCTCTTGTGGTCATGAATCACATCACAACCACTTACCTTCCAATTGCAATGAAGAAACCACCATCCCAGAGATAGATTGTTTGGGATACAAGTCATATCTGATTGACCAACACAAAACGGTATTATTGCAGGGAAATATCATGTTTGAAAATAATATAGTTTACCATTTTTTTTAAATGATCAGAAAAATGACAGTTTATTTTTTTTGCAGTGTGAGAAAAGGCACAACCGAATGTCTCATATTCTTGGTTGCAAATTCAACTTTCAGCAGGAAAATCATTTTGACATATTACTGATTGGAAGTGTTAGGCCACATTTAGACTTGGGTTTTATTGACATTTAAAGTGCAATGAATTTTGTGAATAAATGTTTTTGTTTTTAGAATTTGTTGGTTGTGAGAGGAACAGTTGATGAAGAAAAAGGAATATAAATATTACAGTTTCCAAAAATAACAAAATATTCAAGACTAAATGCTTTGAACACAAAAGTAATTGGCTGAAGACGGGTTTTGGCCCGGATACAATTTATGTCAAGTATTATGTTCTTTTTTTTTCGAATTTTTGTATTTTTTGTTGAGATTTTGTGTAAAACCAAATAAACTCGAGCTTGATTTGTTTTGTTTTTTATATGCAAACAATTTTGAGGAATCTGTGTGCGAAGATTAATAAGGAATTCACTTGGGACATTCAAATGAGTATAAGTAAACTGTATTTTCTTAGAATCCATGAGTTCTTGGTATCTGTACTGAAGTGGAAAACATATAGTAGTTACAATGAGTTATTTCTCTTGTTTTTTCCACACAATGTTTTTGTCATTTAACTTGAAAAAGTGATTAGTTGACCTTTTATCCAAAGTTCAATAATCCAATGTGAATGACCTGATTGGAAAATTGAAACTAAAATCTATAAATTTAAGATATACTTTGGCATTTATACAGCGCAATACCCACTACATGTGCTCCAAGCACATTACAAGGGGTTCGTGGCCAACAACAGTTATCATGTAGGATGAGACATGATGCCTGTTAGGCAATATAAGAGTAAAAGCGAGTTAAACCAAAATGGCGTCATCGTAAATGATAAACTGAAAAGATTTTGATATATTGTCATCTTTTTTCTTTCAACTTTTGTTCAATATAATGAACTATTAATAGTTTAAAAGGAAATATCCTTATATGGAGACATGCTTATTTTATATCAATATTTCTCCTCTGGTCTGGCCATGAGCACATGTTGATCCTGTATTGCAATTTGGTTTTAAAAATAGACAACTGCAATATTCATGAATAGTGATCGCCTATCGACTTTTATTTTTAAAAAAATATTCTTTACTTCAGCGGAAATGTAGTTACATTTATTTTTTTAATTTAGTGAATAAAAAAATAAAAGATTGAGCTTTTGCAATTTCCACTGAATATTCTCAAAGCTGTTACCAGCCAGATTATCATTTTACACCTGAGTGTTGTGAGATAGTGTGAGTAAAAGAGCCAACTTTTCACCTCCCAGAGTGGGACTCAAACCATGGCCCTACATGTTCAAAGACAAGTGTCATACAAAACGATGATAGTTCTAAATTGAATTGAAATCATCTGCTTCTGATCTCTTTGGAAATTTTCACTGGTTACCTGTTGAGAAACGCATTATCCATAAAATATGTTCCATCATCTATACAATATGTTCCATCATCTATGAAATATGTTCCATCATCTATAAAATATGTTCCATCATCTATACAATATGTTCCATCATCTATAAAATATGTTCCATCATCTATACAATATGTTCCATCATCTATGAAATATGTTCCATCATCTATAAAATATGTTCCATCATCTATACAATATGTTCCATCATCTATAAAATATGTTCCATCATCTATAAAATATGTTCCATCATCTATAAAATATGTTCCATCATCTATAAAATATGTTCCATCATCTATAAAATATGTTCCATCATCTATACAATATGTTCCATCATCTATACAATATGTTCCATCATCTATAAAATATGTTCCATCATCTATAAAATATGTTCCATCATCTATAAAACACTAAATAGTCATACCCCTGAATATTTATAAGACCTTATATATCCCTATAGCAGTCCCTCATTATGTATGTATACACCTACATAGCAGCCCCTCGTTATGTATGTATACAACTGAATAGCAGCCCCTCGTTATGTATGTATACACCTGCATAGCAGCCCCTCGTTACGTATGTATACACCTGCATAGCAGCCCCTCGTTATGTATGTATACAACTGAATAGCAGCCCCTCATTATGTATGTATACACCTGCATAGAAGCCCCTCGTTATGTATGTATACAACTGAATAGCAGCCCCTCGTTATGTATGTATACACCTGCATAGCAGCCCCTCATTATGTATGTATACACCTGCATAGCAGCCCCTCATTATGTATGTATACACCTGCATAGCAGCCCCTCGTTACGTATGTATACACCTGCATAGCAGCCCCTCGTTATGTATGTATACAATTGAATAGCAGCCCCTCGTTATGTATGTATACACCTGCATAGCAGCCCCTCATTATGTATGTATACACCTGCATAGCAGCCCCTCATTATGTATGTATACACCTGCATAGCAGCCCCTCGTTATGCATGTTTACACCTGCATAGCAGTCCCTCGTTATGTATGTATACACCTGCATAGCAGCCCCTCGTTATGTATGTATACACCTGCATAGCACCCTCTCGTTACGTATGTATACACCTGCATAGCAGCCCCTCGTTATGTCTGTATACACCTGCATAGCAGCCCCTCGTTATGTATGGCATTGAATTCAATCATGGAACATACAGAGAGTATTGAAGGGATAGGAAACCTCAATCTAGACGATACTATTTTACAATCATCCAATCATTTTGCTGTTTTGGGCCGTGACTGTATTGCACCGTTTTATCTCCTTGAATAGTTGCCGCTACAGACAGTGAAAGTTGTCCGCTATGCATCTGTAGACTTTGAAAAGTTGGCACTATGCATCTGTAGGCCTTGATAATTTGTCAACTATTTCAACTATGCATCTGTAGGCCTTCTGGGTGGGGATCCTGACCTCCCATAGCGGGCAGGGAGGTACATACTGTGTCTTCTATCCCCTTATATCTGTTTTCCAACATGCTTTCGGCCTTTGTCTTGGAATGAGATTACTTGGTTTTGTCCTGGCCCTGGCTGGGAGGGAAACAGTCAAATGCATAGTTATTGTTTTGAGAGTAATGAGAGATGATATTTTTTTCCTTGTAAATCATCTCTCTGTTATGTATTATTATATTTATTTTTAATGTATGATGTAAGCATCTGAGTGTATTCCTCCTTGTTGGATTTTGTGCTTGTGTCCGGATGAGACTTATAGGTGATCTCAAGCTTAGTACATTGATGGTATGCTCTTGGAATCTACATCTGATCCCTATTTGTTCCCAATTCCCCTTTGTCTTACTCTCTCTTGGGTGCTTTAATTGTAATTCTAGAACTTTCGACTATCCCATTTTCTTCCTTTTTACTGGCGCTGATATAACATAAATGTGTTGCAAGCGCCGTAAAACGCTTAAAAACAAACAAACAAACATCTGTAGGCCTTGAAAAGTTGTCCACTATGCATCTGTAGACTTTGAAAAGTTGTCCACTATACATCTGTAGACTTTGAAAAGTTGTCCACTATACATCTGTAGGCCTTGAAAAGTTGTCCACTATGCATCTGTAGACTTTGAAAAGTTGTCCACTATACATCTGTAGACTTTGAAAAGTTGTCCACTATACATCTGTAGGCCTTGAAAAGTTGTCCACTATGCATCTGTAGACTTTGAAACGTTGTTCACTATGCATCTGTAGACTTTGAAAAGTTGTCCACTATAAATCTGTAGACTTTGAAAAGTTGTCCACTATGCATCTGTAGACTTTGAAAAGTTGTCCACTATACATCTGTAGACTTTGAAAAGTTGTCCACTATACATCTGTAGGCCTTGAAAAGTTGTCCACTATGCATCTGTAGTTACTTTGAAAAGTTGTCCACTATATCATTCAATGTAGACTTTGAAAAGTTGTCCACTATACATCTGTAGGCCTTGAAAAGTTGTCCACTATGCATCTGTAGACTTTGAAAACGTTTGTTTGCTATACATCTGTTGACTTTGAAAAGTTGTTCCACTATGCAATCTGTAGACTTTGAAACGTTGTTCGCTATGCATCTGTAGACTTTGAAAAGTTGTCCACTATACATCTGTAGACTTTGAAAAGTTGTCCACTATACATCTGTAGACTTTGAAAAGTTATCCACTATGCATCTGTAGACTTTGAAACGTTGTTCGCTATACATCTGTAGACTTTGAAAAGTTGTCCACTATGCATCTGTAGACTTTGAAATGTTGTTCGCTATACATCTGTAGACTTTGAAAAGTTGTCCACTATGCATCTGTAGACTTTGAAAAGTTGTCCACTATGCATCTGTAGGCCTTGAAAAGTTTTCCGCTATGTGATATATTATGTGACCCAGCGTAGAGGTGATATGTTAGAGTGGTATTGATGCTGAATTTTGAATTCAAAATCAAAACGTAAAACTTGGAATAAATTATTTGTGTCTTGGTGAGTAGAATTGAATACAGGTTCACAAAACACAATATTTTATAATTTGGTCATTTTGTATGAAATTCATCTTTTGGCATTCACTACACTCTTAACATATTACCAGCTTGACACAGTCGGTCACATATATGTTTATGTATTGAATATAGTGTTTTTAACATTATTATTGAGGTCGAGATTATATTATGCAAAGCATCATCTTCATCACCACCCATCGTTATCATCATCATCATTATCACCATCATCACCTTTTTATGTACTGTCTATATGTCTCCTATATTTATAATTGTGAGCAATTTGTTAATGAATAAATTGATGATAGGAGAGAATCTCCCATGATTGACCCAGGAGGTCTGTGTATTCCATCTATCTAGGAGGTCAGTCTTGCTGTGTGTTCTATCTAGGAGGTCAAACATGCTGTGTCTTCTATCTAGGAGGTCAAACTTGATGTGTCTTCTTTCTAGGAAGCCAGTCTTGCCGTGTCTTCTATCTAGGAGGTCAAACATGCTGTGTCTTCTATCTAGGAGGTCAAACATACTGAGTCTTCTATCTAGCTAGGAGGTCAAACTTGATGTGTCTTCTATCTAGGAGGTCAGTCTTGCTGTGTCTTCTATCTAGGAGGTCAAACATGCTGTGTCTTCTATCTATCTAGGAGGTCAAACTTGCTGTGTCTTCTATCTAGGAGGTCAGTCTTGCTGTGTCTTCTATTTATGAGGTCAAACTTGCTGTGCCTTCCATCTAGCTAGGAGGTCAAACTCGATGTGCCTTCTATCTAGCTAGGTCAAACTTGCTGTGCCTTCTATCTAGCTTGGAGGTCAAACTTGATTTGCCTTCTATCTAGCTTGGAGGTCAAACTTGCCTTCCTCGAGCTGTTTTCACATTCATTCTCTTCCCTTGTCGTTCATGAAGTGAGATTAATTGGAGTGGCCTTGACCTTTGATGTAACGTAAACAATGTCTGGGTCCTTTTTATTGTTTTTTTTTTGTTTTTGGTTTTGTTTTTTGTTTGTTTTTTCTTGTGAGATATTCAACATCAATTAGACATTCTTCATTGAGGATCCTGATAACTGAGTGGATAGAGTGCTCGCTTCACATACAAAGGCACCAAGGTCAATCCCGGATGAAGTTCAGATTTATTATTCTGACTCCCCGTCCACCCAGCAGTGATCCGGTTGCTGGTTCTGATATAGTGAAAGGTGCTTTGGGATAGACTAGTGTTTAACCAAGGGGTGCCAAGCAATCTGTCTCACTCTATCTCTCTCTCTCTCTGCCCAAAGTGGGCAGGGAGGTACTTGCCATGTTTTCTATCCCCTGTCTGTTTTCCAATTGCTTTCTGTCTTTGTCTTGGAATGAGATTACTTAGTTTTGCCATGGCCCTGGTCGGATACCTTGGCTGGGAGGGAAACAGTCAAATATATAGTTAGTTTTGGGAGATGATATATTTTTCCTTGTAAATCATCTCCCTGTTATGCATTGTATTATGTTTGTTGACATATTATATATGATTCGTAAAAATGTGAGTGTATTCCTCTTAGTGGGGACCTGTGGGACATGGATCAAATCCCGTGTTTTGTTATCGGATTCTTTTTTGTATTAGATTTTTTAGCAAGCTTTCATCTCCAGTTAGTGCTTCTGTTTACGACTTTAAAATAGATGTTTATATAATGAGCCCTTAATATCACGTTGAAAGGGCTATGACACTCCCATTAGTATGGCCATTATTATTATTATTATTATTATTATTATTATTATTATTATTATTATTATTATTATTATTATTATTATTATTATTATTATTATTATTATTATTATTATTATTATTCTGGGTGAGGTTCCTGACCTCCCATAGTGGGCAGGGAGGTATTTACTGTGTCTTCTATCCCATCCTATATCTGTTTTCTAATTGCTTTCTGTCTTTGTCGTGGAATGAGATTACTTGGTTTTATCCCGAACCTGACCGGAGTTCTTGGCTGGGAGGGAAACAGTCGAATGTGTAGTTGTAGTTTTGGGGGATGATATTTTATTCCTTGGAAATCATCTCTCTGTTATGTATTGTTATATTTGTTATTTTGAATGTATAATGTAAACAATTGAGTGTATTTCTCTTAATGGGATCTTGTGCTGGTGTCTGGGCGAGACATTTAGGTGATCTCAAACTAAGTACATTGATAGTGTGCTCTTGGAATCGACATCGGTTTCCTAATTTGAACCAATTCCCCTTTGTCTTCCATTTCCGTGGGCACTTTTATTGTAATTCTATAACTCTTTACTGTCCCATTTTTTCCTTTTTACTCTGGGCGGGGTTCCTGCCTCCCATAGTGGGCAGGGAGGTACATACTGTGTCTTCTATCCCCCTATATCTGTTTTCCAACTAGCTGTCTGTCTTTGTCTTGGAATGAGATTACTTGGTTTTGTCCTGGCCCTGGCCGGATACCTTGACTGGGAGGGAAACACTCAAATGCATAGTTATTGTTTTGGGAGATGATATTTTTTTCCTTGTAAATCATCTCTCTGTTATGCATTGTATTATGTTTTCTTTATAGTATATACGATTTGTAAAACATTTGAGTGTATTCCTCTTAGTGGGGACATGTGCTTTTGTCTGGATGAGACTTTTAGGTAATCTCAAACTAAGTGCTTTGATAGTGTGCTCTTGGAATCTACATCTGTTCCCTATTTGAACCAGTTCCCCTTTTGTCTTCTCTTTTCTCGGCCACTTTAATTGTAATTCTATAACTTTTTACTATCTTATTTTCTTCCTTTTTACTGGCGCTGATATGACCTAAATGTGTTGCAAGTGCCGTAAAACCCTTAAAAACCAAAACAAAAAAAACAAAACAAAAAAACAACTTCCTATTTACTGGCGCTGATAGTTCTTAATTTGTTGCCAGCGCCGTAAAACCGTTAAAAACAAACAAAACAATCTCTCTCTCTCTCTCTCTCTCTCTCTCTCTCTCTCTCTCTCTCTCTCTCTCTCTCTCTCCCTCCCTCTACTCCCCCCCCCACTCATCCCTCGCATACTATATTTACCTATATTATTTCTTGTTGTCATGTGATATCACTGCGATTTCTAACAATAAAAATGACATGGATCAAATCCCGTGTTTTATTATCGGATTATTTTTTGTATTAGATTTTCTAGCAAGCTTTCATCTCTTTTCTTCTTCTTCTTCGTCTTGTGTAAACCTCCAATATTGTCGAGGATCACTCCACAGTTTGTAGTGTTTTACATTTTAAACTTGCTAAAACTCTGCACATAATACTAAAACCACATAGATTAAAAAGTCACGTTGTGAACTCCAGCAATCGCGTGAAGGCATGTTGGCAACCGTTTTCAGCCACTTCAGCTGGGAGGCTATTCCATAGTCGGGCAGTGGAAGGGAAAAACGAATACATGTGGGCGTCTGTTTTTGATGTTGGGATGGTTACTCTTGCTGTGTGTCCCCTCGTATTTCTTGTGCCGATATCTTTGATGTCGTTAGGAAGTTTAAGGCACGAATTTTGTAGTAGATCTTGTGGAACAATTTAAGTTTATCTATCTTTCTTCTCTTTTCCAGAGGTTCAAGGCCAATCCGTTGAGATATTTCAGACGCACTTGAGAAAGGATCGAATGTGTTTGTGATGCGTCTTGCTGTTTTTCTTTGGATGTTTTCTAAGGTGTCGATGTTTTTCTTTGTATATGGGTCCCAAATTGAGCTGCCATACTCCAAAATTGGTCTAACAATAGTTTTAAAAGCAAGGGTTTGAGTTGTGATTGGGCATCTTTTTAAATTGCGGGTGATGTAAGCGCTTGTTTGATTTGCCTTTGAAGCCAGGTGACATATGTGGTCATTCCATTTGAGGTTTTTAGCAAACTCGATGCCAAGGTATTTTGCTGTCTTTACATGTTCCAGGTTTTGACCATGAAGTTGGTATTCAAATGTTATAGGTGCTTTCTTATTTGTGATGGTTAGAACATTGCACTTTGATACGTTAAATTCCATTTGATTTATTGTTTCCCAGTCTTGTAATTTAGCTAGATCGTCATTTAGTGTTTTGCAGTCGTCTGTTGTTTTTATCTGATTGTATAATGCTGTGTCGTCAGCAAAGAGGCGCACTTTTGACCTTATACCTCGTGGAAGATCGTTTATGTACACTAAAAATAGGACGGGCCCAAGGACTGAGCCCTGAGGTACGCCCGATGTCACCATCCCGATAGTGGAAGTCTCGCCGTCGACAAGAACTTGTTGGGTGCGATTGTCCAGAAAAGTTGCAATCCATTGTAAGGTTTTGTTCCTGATACCAACGTCATACAATTTCTGGATTAACCGATGGTGAGGGACCTTGTCGAAGGCCTTGGCAAAGTCCAGTAGTACTAGATCAATTTGACCACCTTTATCAATAGCAGCTGACAGATCATGTGTTAATGATAGAAGTTGAGTTTGACATGAGTGGTGCTTCCTAAATCCGTGCTGTTCATCACAAAAAATACTGTTAGTTTCGAGATATTCAGTTATTGAGGATCTCACTATATGCTCCAACAGTTTGCAGCAAATGCAGGTTAATGAAATTGGACGGTAGTTTTGAGCCCTGCTTCTATCACCTTTCTTGTAGATGGGTTGGACAAGAGCGTGCTTCCAAACAATTGGTATGTCTCCCGTTTCAAGAGAGAGTTTGAACAAATGTGTGAGGGCAGGTGCAAATTCGTTACTCAATATCTTTAAGAGACGGGATGGTATTTTGTCTGGGCCACATGCTTTCTTTGGATCTAGAGTGGCGAGGAGTTTGGAAACGCCCTCTACTGTCACATTGATTTCGGCCATAGTGTTGGAATCGTTTTCTTCGCCTTGTAGTTGTTGAGTGGTAATTTTGGTATGAGCTTTTGAAGCAAAAACAGAGCAGAATTGGTTATTAAGTATGTCTGCTTTTTCCTTTGCATCAGAGTATAATACACGATCATGCTCAAGGGGCGCTATACCAACCGAATCGCACCTCCTACTTTTTATAAATTTCCAGAGCTTTTTGTTTGAGTCTTCACTAACAAGTTCCTTAACATGATTATGATAGGCCTTTCTACTCTCTTGTTGTGTTTCTTTTTTCAGTCGGGCATAATTGTACCAGTCTTTCTTACTGTTGGACTTTCTCGCTCTGCTCCATGCCTTTTGTTTCCGTCTAGATAATCGTTTGACGGTGGTGTTTATCCATGGTTGGTGAAATTTCCTTGAGCTTTTCTTCGTTGGTACATGTTTGGTCATCATTTTGTTTAGGTGGTCGTTGATGGCAGTCCAAACATCCTCAGTGCTTTCTAGATGTTGATTAATTATGTTTTCACTAAAAAGACGTGTTTCTGTCCGCATTTCGGCGATATTGGCCTTTTTCCAAATAGTAATAGGGTGTGATTTTTTTGTGATTTTGTTTGCTTTGATAGTGCTTTCCGTGATGAGAATGTCATGGTCACTAATGCCTGGAATGGTTGTACACTTGACAATTAAATTTGGTCGATTTGTGATAAATAAGTCGAGGATATTTGTACCCCTTGTTGGATTTTTGTTTATTTGACTCAGGCCAAAATCTTGCAATTTGTTAATAAATGCTTGGTTTATAAATGAAGATATTGGTAACTGATTATTTTTTCTTGTTCCCAATTGATATCAGGTAGGTTCAGGTCTCCGCTTAACCAGAGTACATTTTTCGGGTCTAGGCTATCAATACAGCGTGTTATCTCAGTCATTTGTTCCATAGTTGAGTTTGAAGGTGTTCTATACATAGCGCCCACAGTGAGTAGGCCTTGTTCTGTTTTGATATTTACGATCACAGATTCTGATTTTGTTTGAATGTCAAGCTTTAATACTGAGAGGTTCGTTGTTGTTGCAACCAGCACCCCACCATACCTATCTTCTCGGTCTTTCCTGAAAACGTTGAAATATGTCTCTGGTGGAAATATTTCACTGTCCTTTATTTCGGAATGTAGCCATGTTTCCGTACCTATGATTATGTCTGGTTTTATTTCTGATATCAATTTCCAAAATTTCGGTAGTTTTGGAATTAAACTTTGGAAGTTTATGGTCATAGTTCTCAACATGTTTCTCGGTTCACCATTACGGTCACTGTTAGTTTGCCTGTTTGCTATTTTTGAGTTGATTTGGTGATTGATTCTTTTTATTTCATTTGGCCTCATATTGACCCTTCTTCCCCCCTTTGTTGTTATTGTCTTATTTTCACAAGCCACGTTCTCATTATGTTTATGCATCTCATCAAAATGATCAGGTGTTGTCATTATGTTTTGTTGATATGTTGATGTGTCGTTTACTATTGGCATGTTGTTGTGAGTGTCGTTGAGTGGTATGTTGATCAGAGACCTTGGGCACCGTTGTGTGTTATGTACTTTGAGTGCTCTATTAGTATGAAAGGGCGGTGGTCTGTGACCTATTTGAATATTTATTTTTCTTCGTTTCCGCACACCACCACGACTTGGTCGTAGCCGCTGGCTATTACTGCTATTATTGTTACCGTGATACCAAGACGATTCTGTGTCATTCCAATAAATGTTGTCGTAATAAGGATAAAAATAGATATGGCACATCGTGACTAAAAATCTTAACGTAAGTGTAAACAATAAATGGCTAGTACAATACTTCAAACAATGGGATCTACACCACTAAAATGTTAATTTATCTAAAAATCCTCTTATGAATTTCCGAGAAATATATATCACAATGTAGAATAAAACTTTATTAAAACGACTGTATAAAAATATTCCAGACTTTTGTTTTAGAAATCAATAAAAATCACACAATTCGGGAGAGAAATAACAACACGGCTGCCGGTTAGGCGAACTACACACCTGTAGGACCTGTATCTCCAGTTAGTGCTTCTGTTTACGACTTTAAAATAGATGTTTATATAATGAGCCCTTAATATCACGTTGAAAGGGCTTGACAGTGCATTAGTATGGCCATTATTGCCTATCCCCTTCATCTGAGAGCCGGTATTGATGTCTTGGTGAAGCTTTTATCTTGTGTCAGATTTCAGATGCCGCCATTGGGATCAAACTTCAGTTATTTCTCTTATTCACTCTGAACCTCGTGGCTGGGATTATCTGACCTCTCACCACAGTGGGCAAGGAGGTCACCTACTATGTCTTATATCCCTCTTTATCTGTTTTCCTACTTGATTTTTTCAGGTAATCTCAGACTAAATATACTGACATTGTGCTCTTGGAATCTACATCTGTTCCCCTTTTGAACCAATTCCCCTTTGACTTACTTTTTCTTGGGTGCTTAAATTATAATTCTAGAACTTTTACTATCCAATTTTCTTCCTTTTTATTAACGCTGATATGACCAAAATGTGTTGCAAGCGTCGTAAAACCAAACAAAACAAAACAAAAACAACAAAAACAAACAAAATCTGTAGCTCATTGTTTTTGCTCTAGTGATGTCAGAATTGATAAAAATCCAAATCCCTTGTCTTGCAACTTGGCTCTTATAAGATATGAAAACGTCGTTGTATGTCTGAAGTTTTATTGAATTGCCTTATCAACAAGTGCCTATTGGAACAAGAAATCGTCTATAAATTAAACAGACAAAAGCGACTGCTTACCACCCTTTGGATCGGACACTAGTATATTGCAAAGAGCTTTCCACTTGACCTAATCACCCTATCTACCAGATCACTGCTAGAAAGGGGATCCAAAAAAAAAACAAACAAATCACCCAGATTGACACCAGGCCCGTAGTGTGTGAAGTAAGAAATAGAAATGAATACAAGAGCTTCCACAAATAACCAAACACCGAAGGTTTCAGAGTCGTCCATCTGTTTTTTTTTAGCAATCTATTTGTGTTTTCATTGTTTTTTTTTTTTTTTGTTGTTGGTCGTAGAAGGGTTTTGAGCTCGAAACGTTCCGTGTCTGGTAGTTTGTTCTTTTTTTTTGTGAAGCTGTTTTATTCATTTTTATCGATTACTTTTCGCAGTCCGCGGGTTTTAGCAGCAGCTTGGTATCACTTTCACTTAATGTGTGAAGTGAGTGCTCTACCTACTGAGCTATCAGTCCTTCTTATCCAAATTATATCGCAGTCAAAGATATGACGATTTTAGTCAATAGAATATAGTATAGAGATAAATATTTAAACAAAGCGTTTGAGTGTGTTAGTCTTAGGGGAAGCCTGTGCTTATGTCTGGATGAGACATTTAGATGATCTCAAACTAAGTACAATGGCAATGGGCTTTCTCTTGGAATCTACATCTGTTCCCTATTTGAACTATTCCCCTTTCTTACCTTTTCCTGTGTACTTTTAACTGTAAATCGAGAATATATGAGTATCCCATTATCTTCCTTTTTACTGGCGCTGTAATGACCAAAATTGTATTGCCAGTGCTGAAAACTGGGTAGGGTTATGACCTCCCATAGTGGACAGGGAGGTTCTTACTCTGTCCTCTATCCCCCTATATCTGTTTTCCAATTGCTTTCTGGTTGGGGTTCCTGACCTTCCATAGTGGACAGGGAGGTTCTTACTCTGTCCTCTATCCCCCTATATCTGTTTTCCAATTGCTTTCTGGTTGGGGTTCCTGACCTCCCGTAGTGGACAGGGAGGTACTTACTCTGTCCTCTATCCCCCTATATCTGTTTTCCAATTGCTTTCTGTCTTTGTCCTGGAATGGGATTACTTAGGTTTGGTCCTGATCCTGGCCGGAGTCTTTTGCTGGGAGGGAAAAAGTCGACTGTATATTTATAGTTTTGGGAGATGATGTTTTTTTCCCCTTGTAAATCATCGCTCTCTGTTATGTATTGTATTTTTTGAACATATGATTTGTAAACATTTGAGTTTGTTCCTATTAGTATGGACCTGTGCTTGTGTCAGGATGAGACTTGGGTGATCTCAAACTATGCACAAGGATATTATGCTTTTGGAATCTACACCTGTTCCCTATTTGCGTCCTTTCCCGTTGTCTTAAATATCTTGTGCGCTTTTAATTGTAAATATAGAACTTTTTTACTGCCCCATTTTCTTCTTTTTCCTGGTGCTGAAATGACATAAATGTGTCCCAAGAGCCGTAAAACCCTTAAAAACAAACAAAAACAAAACAAGTGTCGAAAAACCTTAAAAACAAACCAAAATTTGTGTCACACCCATTTGGTCTTTGCTTTGAACCTGAGTTCTATTTTTCCACTGTACTGTGTAACCTTCATTTCAGCCTAGCTCATTTCACGGCGCTGCACTGTAACTTTTGCTTGGGTTATTCCAGTCATCAGACATTGTAGAAAAATTTCCTGTTGGGAATGAATCAAGGCAATTTAATTTTTTTTATTGACATTGAAATTTTGAAAAAAGAGGGAAAAGTGTCAAATTGAAAATGTAAGGAGGTGTGTGACGTCATAAGCCATGGCTATGGCCACTACCGCAGGGCAGTACCAATCTCATATAAACGTGGCCCACTGAAAAGACGGTTTAGAGGTTATAGTGCTGTAGCTGTCATCTGTTATTCCTTCCCATGATTGGGCCTCATCTTCGCTGACCATGTAAATAGCTCCATTGTTTGAGATGGCGTAGTAATATCCAGAGTCCGAATCTCTGCCTGTGATGATGGCAATCCGTGAACTGATTTCTGGAAGACACCAAGATCTGTATTTTATATTTGGATCTTAATTTGATATAAAAGAATTAATTTAATCAAATTGAATCCGATTTCTTCAACCCACAATCTCATTTCCACTAAGTTAGATAAAAGTGCCGCCGATATCTCTATCAGAGTTTAAAAAAATCAAATAACAAAACTTGTACGTATCGGGATATCGACTAAATATTCTCAAAGCGTTTGACAATGATCACACCGGGCTCAACGCGCTCTACCAGGACCAGAGGCAGCGCTGCCTTACACCAGAGAGGACTCTTCCATGCAAATCATTTCACTTTGAGTCTTGTTTTAACACGATGACTCGCTTCTTCTAAAGCCTTTCATTGTCGTTTGCTGAACAGCATTTCGCTTTTCTTGCTTGACAGGAATTCTGTTTCGTCACAAAAACAAAAGGATTGCTGCTAACCTGAAATTCTACATTGAATTTCTTCCCGGTCGCCCCATTGTGTGGCTTAAATCTACTGGACTACAGATCTTATCAGAAAAGAAAACCAACTCTTCAGCTTACCCATATATCTGGTAGGATTCCGCAGCTCTCTGTAACAGGAAGAAAACGTAGGTCCAGATCTGGCATCAGATGAAAGTCACATAGAAATGTTATTTACAATCACATAGAAATGTCATGTACAGTCCCATAGAAATTTTATGTACAATCACAGAGAAATGTTATGTACAATCACATAGAAATGTTATGTACAGTCACATAGAAATGTTATGTACAGTCACATATAAATGTTATGTACAGTCACATAGAAATGTTATTTACAATCACATAGAAATGTTATGTACAGTCACATAGAAATGTTATGTACAGTCACATAGAAATGTTATGTACAATCACATAGAAATGTTATGTACAGTCACATAGAAATGTTATGTACAATCACATAGAAATGTTATGTACAGTCACATAGAAATTCTTGTATGTTATGTACAGTCACATAGAAATGTTATGTACAATCTCAAATAAAATACTTTGAATATTGTTAATATTATTGACTCCGGTTAAAGAATTTTAAAACTTCTCAAAGACCTCCAAAAATATAAGACATCTAATAAATCATTTTTCGGACACGAACCGAATTTTCAGTTAATATGTTGACAAAATGATATAGTCCTGTCGGTAGACTTGTGAAACTGTAGACAAAATGATATAGTCCAATTCGTAGACTTGTGAAATTGTAGACAAAATGGTGCAGTTCTATTGGTAGATTTATTACATTGTAGAAAACAATTATATAGTCCTATTGGTAAACTTGTGAAATTGTAGACAAAATGAAATAGTCCAATTGGTAGATTGATATTATTGTAGAAAAATTAGTTTAGTCCTATCGTTAGGTTAGGGGGTTTTATAGACAATATGGTGTCGTTCGAATCATATTCTGGTGTAATTGTTGACAAAATGATATATTCCCATTGATAGGCTGGTAAAATTTTTGACAAAATGTTATAGAGGATGAGAAAAGTGAAATTTGGAGACTTCTACTTCTATGGTTTGTATAGAGTTCCATCCGTTCTTTTCAACGGGTGGTTAAATTCTTGTCAAACTTTAGGCAGAATTTTAACCTTAAAATGAATTTAACATCATTCTGAATTGAGGTCCGAGACACAAATGGAAACTAGAAATCATGGATCTGAATACCCATTCTCACCTGCGTCGTAGAGACTTAACCATGAATCTAGGTACCCGTTCTCACCTGCGTCGTAGAGACTAAACTATGAATCTAGGTACCCGTTCTCACCTGCGTCTTAAAGACTAAATCATGAATCTAGGTACCCATTCTCACCTGCGTCTTAGAAATGCCTTACAAAGAATCCCTTTGCTTTGAATTCTTGTAATGGACTCAAAGTGGGGAACTGGAGATAAATATTGTATTGTCTTATACATCAATCAATCAATCAATCAATCCATCAATCAATCAATCAATCCATCAGTCAATAAATCAGAAATGGAAGGGGATGTGAGTTTTATGATAATCTAAAACGATTGGATAAAACTCACAATAATAAAGATTTTAAAGCAAAAACGACTCTACTATTAAATAACAACACGTTTACACTAGTTTTATAGTGGTATCCCCCCCCCCCCCCACAGTGAGCAGGGGGCGGGGGTACAAACTGTGTCTTCTATCCCCATAATATATCTGTTTTCCAACATGCTTCCTGTCTTTGTCTTGGGATGAGATTACTTGGTTTTGTCCTGGTCCTGGCCGGAGTCTTAGCTGGGAGGGAAACAATCAGATGCACAGTTATTGTTTTGGGAGATGATATTTTTTCCTTGTAAATCATCTCTCTGTAATGTATTATTATATGTGTTATTTTGAATGTATAATGTAAGCATTTGAGTGTATTCCTCTTTGTTGGGTTTTGTGCTTGTGTCCGGATGAGACATGGGTGATCTCAAACTCTGTACATTGGTGGTATGCTCTTGTAATCTACATCTGATCCCTATTTGTCCCCTTTTCCCCTATGTCTTACTTTTTGTTGGGTGCTTTAATTGTAGTTCTAGAACTTTTTACTATCCCATTTTCTTCCTTTTAACTGGCGCTGATATAACCTAAATGTGTTGCAAGCGCCGTGAAACCCTTAAAAACAAAAAAACAAAACATATTGGTAAATGGCACGAGATATCAAAGATGAAAAAACACTTTCGATTTTTACTTGAGCTTTTTATATAGCGAGAAATCCACTAAACGTGCTCTACGCACTTTACAGAGTCGCTGACCAACAACACCACGTAACATGTAGAAAGAGCCATGACGCCTGTTAGGCGATATTACATTTTTTTCAGGCAGAGACAACGCTGTTAACGGCCAGGTTCTCATTTTACACATGAGTACAATAAGAGAATGTGAGTAAAGAGCCCTTTCCAAGGACACAACTATGCGCAGGGCGAGGCTTGGACCCAGGACCTTCAGATTCGAAAGTGAGTGTCATACATATTATCACAAGACCACATAACGCCGAAAAAAAGCTCAGTATATACGAGAATATAACACTTTAGCTGCTTTTTTTTTTCTTCAAAAGACACCAATTTTCAAGCTCATTAATATTATTTCCATATCATTAACCACTTAGTAGATAAATTATATTATATCTTTTAAAATAAAAAAAAGACACTTGCCATCCACAAAAGCCTGGCATCTCCACATTTCTCCACAGGGAACGCATTTGGTTGGCCAATATCCTGTGACGTTACAGGAACATGCCCAAGCAAAGCAACTTCCTGTTGACCCCCACGTGATTCGCTGTGCTGAGAAGGAATACGATTAAATCCAATAATATGTATTTTGAGACAATATATTTCATTCCGGTTTAAATCGCTTATTGGAATATACTAGGACATAATGGTGATCGGTCTCTTCTTACCGATTTAGACGAGTTGGCAGATTGACTTTTACCTTTAAAAAAATAGCATGTATAGATAATGTATTAGTTTCACTTAAAACGGCATAATTTCAGGTTTGTAAAACATTTCCTCACAGAATTTAATAATTTATTGAATAAATAATTGTGGGTTAACTCATTTTCATGCATCTCAAGCGTGAAGGAACAGAGAGATAGAGATAGATCAGATAGATAGATAGATAGATAGATAGATAGATAGATAGAGAGAGAGAGAGATAGATAGAGAGAGAGAGAGAGAGAGAGAGGGAGGAAGTCCACAAGCTTTTCCTCTCATTACATTGGTACAGGAAAATAATATGGAGTATGATGAGGATGGTGATGGTGTTATAGGGGAATGGAGAAAGTGAAGAATTGTAACGGAAATATATTGTGATGATGTTGATGCCGATGATGGTGACGATGACTACGATGTTACTAGTGTACACATGTGTGAGTGTGTCTATGTCAATATATTGTATTGTTATAAATGTGTAACCAAATTACAAATTGTCACTTTTTTTAGGACAATAAAGCTATATTATTATTATTATTATTATTATTATTATTATTATTATTATTATTATTATTATTATTATTATTATTATTATTATTATTATTATTATTATTATTATTATTATTATTCAATTATTATTATTAATTATTATTATTATTATTATTATTATTAATTATTATTATTATTATTATTATATTATTATTATTATTATTATCTACTATCTGTCCAATCGAAAGAATGCGTTTGTCAACAACAAAAATAAACATGTAGTTTAAGTCATGGTAGATCTTACATTCTTTTATATAATCAGTCGGAAGAACACGTTTGTCAACAGACTTTATTACTACGAGACAAGTTTTGACTTATAATGGCTCAAAAGATTTGTCTCGGTCTATTGTTATTTCCACGGTAATATAGAGTTTGAAATAAATGAATGGTTGTGTGTAAGTCTTCTTATTTTTGATTTGTCCATGTGAAAATCCATCTCATGAGTTGTAATGTTTTCAAGTTAGAACTACAGTGAAGATGGGATGCCAGACACGTTTGCGCTTATCTTTAGACTTTATTAGCAGATCGATTCTGATCGTTGATGACTCTAAAGATTTGCCTTGATCTATGTTAATTTCCACAATAGTATAAGAATTAAATAGATATGTGATAACCTGTATTTCCCCGCAAACATTTCGGTTCTCCATTAATAACTAATTAATATATATACATATATATATATATATATAATATATATATATATATATATATATATATATATATATATATATAATATATATATAAACATCTGATCTCATTGTCATCAAACATAAACACAAGCCAAGTTTCATATTTTGGCTGCAAATTCCATTTTCAGGGATCTAAAACAGGCCGATACAAATCCGTTTTACGGCAAAAGTCCACATATTAAGGTTGTCGACACTGACAGTGCAATCTCGTGACCGGGACACGCAAGAAAGTCCTCCGTCACTGGTTCATTGACAGTAACACATTTCCCTTGGGATTGGGATATAGATTTACCGTAAACAATCTACACAAAATGAACATGTATACAGCGCATTTCCACAAATAAACCATCATCAATGCGCGTCATGTATTCCAACAGCAGGTCATGTGTGATTCATGTCCCCTTACGGTGTCGTGTGAAGGAAAACCCGGTGCCAAAAAGTTAGTTGAAATAAACCTGTCAAAACGGTGAGATTTTAGGTGTGTTATTTTGGTATATATATTTAATCCTCTCTTTATCAACCATAGCAAATTCTCCCGTATGTTTCGACACAACCAACATCTTTGTTCATTCCAAAATGTGTTATGGTTTTATACTCTGTTGTCAAGATTGCTTGAAGAATGGTTTCCCCCCAAAAAAACCCTAACTCCGTTTTTCCCATTTTGAGATTTTGAGGAATATTTCCCCTATAATTTCTCATTCGGTCTATCATTTCATCATACTTAAAACTTCAAATTCACACAAATCTAGGGACATTCTTGTGACAATTGATGCTTAAAATAAGATTTACATTTCAATTTATCTCATGGATGAAAAATCTTGAAAAGCAGAAAAATCGACTTAACGAGTTTTGGAAAAGGAGCCTTCATTTTGTTTCTGACCTAAATTCTATGTAAATAACACGTATCTACTGCTTTTGAGATTGGGTAAAGAAAATCTATTTTTGTCTTAGTTTGGAGGATATTTGGGGAAAATCCGATACTTGCTTGCAAAGAACGAGTTAAGAAAACATCATCTGTCATCTTTTAGAAGACGTGAAACATTTATTGAAATTTCATGTTTTTCTTGACTACAAAGTAAATATTTAGCATCGAATCGACCCGGACGTGACGCGGTTGTGATACAGTGGGTGAGATGTGTGATCACGTGACACGGTTGTGTTACAGTGGGTGAGATGTGTGGTCTTGTTTGTCTGGTCATTTAGAAAGTAAGAATAGAATGTTTACTCGAAAACAAAAGACGGACTGAATGTGAGTGTGTTAAGGGGAATACAGACATTTTCTACAACTCGTTAACTGTCGTAAAACGCATATTTAAATATCTAGGTGGGAAGGGAGCTACTTGCTGTGTCTTCTACACCCCCCCCTGTCTCTGTTTTCCATGTGCTTCCTGTTTTGTCTTGGAATGAGATTACTTGGTTTTGTCATGACCCTGGCCAGAGTCCTTGGCTGGGAGGGAAACAGTCGAATATATAGTTAGAGTTTGGGGAGATGATGATTTCTTTCCATTGTAAATCATCTCTCTGTTATGTACTCTAATTTATTTTCATTTTTAACATCTGATTTGTAAACATTTGAGAGTGTTCCTCTTTGTGGGATCTTGTGCAGGTGTCTGGGTGAGACTTTTCGGTAATCTAAGTACACTAATAGTGTGCGCTCAGAATCTACATCTGATCCCTATTTGAACAAATTCCCCTTGTCTTACTTTTTCCTCAAGTCCTTTTCATTGTACATCTAGAATGTTTTGGCTATCCAATTTCCTTCCTTTTTATGACCTAAATGTGTTGCAAGCGCCGTAAAACCCTTAAAAACAAAACAAACAAACAATAAATATTTGGCCAGAAAACGTATCCTTTAACTGGGTGGGGTTCCTGACCTCCCATAGTGGGCAGGGAGGTACATACTGTGTCTTCTATCCCCCTGTGTCTGTTTTCCAACATGCTTTCTGTCTTTGTCTTGGAATGAGATGGTTTTGTCCTGACTGGCCCTGGCCGGAGTCCTTGACTGGGAGGGAAACGGTCAAATGTATAGTTATGTTTTGGGAGATGATATTTTTTTCCTTGTAAATCATCTCTCTGTTATGCACTGTATTATGTTTTGTAATTATATTATATATTTGTAAACATATGAGTGTTTTCCTCTTAGTAGATAGGGACCTGTGCTTGTGTCTGGATGAGACTTTTAGGTGATCTCAAACTAAGCACACTGATAGTGTGCTCTTGGAATCTACATCTGTTCCCTATTTTAACCAATTCCCCTTTGTCTGCCTTATTCTTGGATGCTATAATTGTAATTCTAGAAATTTTTACTATCCCATTTTCTTCCTTTTTACTGGCGCTGATATGACCTGAATGTGTTGCAAGCGCCGTAAAACTCTTAACAAAAACAGTATCCTTTAAAGATCGATCGATTTATATGAGGTCATCTTGACAACAACAACAAAAAACTTATATAAACTGAAAGTTCCTTGAAGACTTCACAAAGTCCCCGGTTTCTGATTGCAAGATGAGGGTTAATTAAATCGACTGATATTTGAAGGACGAGCTCTCTGGCCAAATTTTTAATTACGTGTCTTTTCAGTTAACTCTCCATTTTATTTTTGTAGTATATGAGGACAACGTACCAAACTGAGATGGTGGGGCACATTTGGAACAAAATGTTTATTCTAGACAGTTCCAGTCATCTGTAGGAGTCGTTTTTAGTACCAGCATTCATAAAATATCCATCCCTGCCTACAGTTGGGGAATTATTCAGATCTGAGTAAAATCGAGTAGTGTCTGTAGAGTGACATACTCTAGGACACAGCGCTTGCGATCATTGTCATTCATCTTGTCACTATCTACGCTAACCATCGCTTGACTTTGGCTACGAGACAAAAAAATGGGTCACCTTCACAATAATGGTTATGAAGATGATGTCGATTATAAAAATGATGACGAATGTGGCGATGGTAATTGTGAGGACCACAACGACGACGGCGACGATGATGATGGTGATGATGATGGTGATGATGATGATGATGATGATGATGATGATGATGATGATGATGATGATGCTGATGATGATGATGATAGTGATGATATTCTCAATACGGCTATTGTGACTGACCACAAAATTTGTTGATAGACAATGACGTGTAGGCCATGTCAGTTTGCAGATCTGTTTGGTTTCACCATCTGTCATTGTAGAGGGCTTCAGCTGCCACGATGCGGTTTGAGGCATGCAGGGTCTGAAGGTCAGACAAGTCCAGGTCAAGGCCAGCCATCAAGGTAAAGGGGTCACTAAAGGTCAACCGGGCAATCTGTAATCAGGAAAAGAAATAATATACGACAAAAAGACTCTTTCTGTTGAAAATCATCATCATCATCATCATCATCATCATCATCATCATCATCACCATATTTCTACTACAAGTACTACTATTATTACTACTACCACTACTGCTACTACTACTACTACTACTACTACTACTACTACTACTACTACTACTACTACTACAACTACTACTACTACTACAACTACTACTACGGCCACTACTACTACTACTACTACTACTACTACTACTACTACTACTACTACTACTACTACTACACTACTACTTACTAACTACTATATAATATAATAATAATAATATAATAATAATAATAATAATAATAATAATAATAATAATAATAATAATAATAATAATGCTACTACTACTACTACTACTACTACTACTGCTGCTGCTGCTGCTGCTGTTTTTCATGCTACAGCAAGTATAAATTAATGAAGTCGACATACCTCAGCGTTGATGACTGCCCCTCGTTGTTCCACTGTTATCTTATTTTCCTTGGGTGTACTGACGATATAAGGGGGCATGTACACATTAAGTGTGACGTTATATGCGGTGGCCGTGGAGAAAGAATCGTGTTCAACTAGCACAGACATCGTGGCTTTAGTGCTGGGATGAATGTCACGTGTATAATTACATCATAATAAATATTTTACGTTTGCATATTATGATAAACATTAGGGTGATAGATGGCACTGTGGTCGGTAAAAATTAGTGACACATTATGATAAACATTAGGGTGATAGATGGCACTGTGGTCGGTAAAAATTAGTAACACATTATGATAAAACATTTGGGTGATAGAAGGAACTGTGGTCGGTAAAAATTAGTGACACATTATGATAAACATTTGGGTGATAGAGGACACTGTGGCGGCCATAATTAATGACACATTATGATTAACATTTGGGTGATATATGACACTGTGGTCGGTAAAAATTAATAACACATTATGATAATCATTAGGGTGATAGAAAGCACTGTGGTCTGTAGTAATTAGTGACACATAATGATACACATTTGGATGATATATGACACTGTGGTCTGTAGTAATCAGTGAAACATTATGATACACATTTGGGTGATAGAAGGCACTGTGGTCGGTAGTAATTAATGACACATAATGATAAACATTTGGGTGATAGAAGGCACTGTGGTCGGTAGTAATAAGTGGCACGTTATGATAAACATTTGGGTGATAGAAGACACGATGGTCGGTAGTAATTAATGACACATAATGATAAACATTTGGGTGATAGAAGGCACTGTGGTCGGTAGTAATAAGTGACACATTATGATAAACATTTGGGTGATAGAAGACACGATGGTCGGTAGTAATAAGTGACACGTTATGATAAACATTTGGGTGATAGAAGACACGATGGTCGGTAGTAATTAATGACACATAATGATAAACATTTGGGTGAACGAAAGTGTTATTGAGAGTTAAATCCCAATGGATTGTGTGACTCCAAAGACTGCTATTTTGAAAAGAGAGGAAATAGTGCCGTGTAAATGATTATTTTCTCTATGCAGCGGTCATGCTAAGAAAAAAGCAATAAAACATAAATACATTCTTTTAAAAATTCAGATCGGGTAAAAAAGAAAATAGAGCTTTTATATAGGGCAATATCCACTAAAATGTGCTCAAAGCGCTTTACAAGGGGTCCCTGGTCAACAGCAACATTTAACATGTAGAACGGGACATGACGCCTGTCAGGCGATATTACAATTTTTCGGACAAAGACAACGCTGTTAACGGCCAGGTACTCATTTTACACCTGAGTACGGTGAGAGAATGTGAGTAAAGAGCCTTTTCCAAGGACTCAATCATGCGCCGAGCGAGGCTCGAACCCAGGAACTTCCGATCCGAAAGCGAGTGTCATACCACTAGACCACATAGCCGCACAAGAGTACTAAATATATAGCTTGTCTATGATTTTTCTTCAACAGAGAGGAAGTGTGAAATGTTTAGTCGTCCATCTGCTTTTTTTCTTTTTGTTTTTTTCTTTTTTGTTTTTTGTTGTTTTTTTTTTTTGGGGGGGGGGGGGGTTACTAATGTATTTGTGTATTTATTGTTTTTTGTTGTTGGCTAAAGAATGGTTTTAAATCCTGTGCATTCCGTGTTCGATATTTTCTGCTATTTTGATGCTGTTATACTCATTTTTGTTTATTATTATTTTTCATCCGCTTGGTACTTATTTTACACCTGCGTACGGTGAATGAATGTGAGTATGGAGCCTTTTCCATGGAATCAACGTTGCCCCCTCCCCCAGAATGAGAGTCAAACCAGGAACCTTTCGGTTTTTGGTTTAAAACAAATCCACCAAACCTACTCTCCGATTAAAAATGGAATGAAAATCTTCCCAAAAGTCTTACTGGAACCAGGAGAGAAGTTTCCGGGCTTTCGTACCAGCCATGGAGACACTGTTGGTCCCAGTAGCTCACTCACCTCACACGAAAAGGGACCGAGATCGAACCCAGGTGAAATTGAGATTTCTTCTTACCCCGCTCTCCACCCATCAGTGATTGGGTAGCTGGGTCCGTTAGATCTGGCGCAAACAACGTTGTGATATTGTGGCGTAGTGCGCACATACATAAAGGCTAGTGATCTAAATTTAGTGGTTTTATTTGTTCTTATAAAAATGTAACTCACATCTTCGATATAGTTTCTTTATTTCAGCAAAAATAATGCTAAGTCCAAAAAATGTATAGTCAATGGTGGTGAGCACCAAAGTTAAGACATGCAGCTCATCTCAAATGCAGAATAATAGAATGACCTATAGAATAGAAACACCCTGTTTTTAACCCTCTCGTAAACATTTTCTTTTATGGTTGTGAAACGTGGACACTAACCGCACAGACAGAACAACGTATTGAAGCTTTTGAGATGTGGACGTACAGGAGAATACTGAAAATACCTTGGACAGCAAGAAAAACAAACATCGAAGTCCTCGACCTAATGGGCCAAAAACAAAAAGAACTTCTTTTGACTGTGAAGCACAAAAAGCTGTCATATTTTGGACATATGCGAAGACATGATAGTCTCGAAAAAAGGATAATGGAGGGAAGAATTGAAGGAAAGAGAGGCAGAGGAAGACAAAGGAAATCCTGGACAGATGGCATCAAGGAAGCTACAGGACGGCGCATGGCAGACTGTAACGAGGCTGCAATGGACCGTGAAGGATGGAAAGCCATGACATCCGACCTCTGGAAAGAGATGGAACCCGCGTAAGTAAGTAAGTAAACTGTCCCACAATTCCTTTTGACCACTCCTACTGATCTTTGACATCCCAAATTAATATCCAAAACCTGCCTCTTTCAAGTAATAGCGAATCATGCTCAACTTGTATGTTAAAATAACAAGAATTTTCTCGAACATTACTTTCAAACCCCGCCTCTTATGATATAATATTATTTTGGTACTCACACCCAAATAACAAAAATCCATTACAATATGTTGTCTTCATTACCATATACCAATTGAGACTAATCAACGAAAGTAATTTTCTACTACTTAACACAACGACAAGTCCTTCACTTGAAACATAAAACTGTCCTAAACTCATTTAGTATTTACCATATTTCCATTGAAATCCTAGCGTCGTTAACTTTGCTTGAATATTATTCATGTTTAATGAACAACCGACCGTGTTTTATGATCATGTTTTTCTCAAAACTCCTGAGTAAATTTCTTGCATAAGCTTGGTAGATTGGACTTTTAAATTCACAATACTGAGATTCAGGTTTAGCACACGTGTCTGCTTCATTTTTAGACAACAAAACGTATTTAGTTTTCTCTTTATTTATCGCAATAGCATTAGCTTCCAGTTTATATTTTGCAACCATAAACTTAGAATTATATTGATAAGTGTTCATGTCTTGTGACAGCATATTAAGATTTGGGATTGGTAAATTATGGACCGTAAAGATTTCCATTTTTCTTCCATTATTTACTAGTGGTACAGAAATCATAATCAAAAGATTATTGTCTTCAAAGGTTGTTGAGCATGACAATATTTTGTAATAATTCCATAATTGAGACGACGGATCTATTGGCAACGTTAATGACAATGGCAAATTAGATTTTATTTCCACTAACATACTTATCAGTAGACTTGGTGGAAACACTGATGGAGATAATTTTCCATTTATTTCCACTAACATACTTATCAGTAGACTTGGTGGAAACACTGATGGAGATAATTTTCCATTTATTTCCACTAACATACTTATCAGTAGACTTGGTGGAAACACTGATGGAGATAATTTTCCATTTATTACCACTAACATACTTATCAGTAGACTTGGTGGAAACACTGATGGAGATAATTTTCCCATCGACACTACAGCAATCTGTAATTGCAGATTTTCTAAACGTGCTAATGTTTCTAACATCATTTCACGAATGTCATTAGCAATTTTGTCTAATTGTATATAGACACTCACAAAACTCTTGAAACTTTCAAAATCGTTTTTCAATTCACTGTAACCTTCATTCACTTGCCTATATAATCGAGCAAGTCCAACATTTATTTTATTAATTCTTATTCTATTCTTAACTATTTCAGCATGCGACATGTTAATGAAAGACAAACTTTCTTTAACAATATGCTGAATTTTATTTTGATTTTGTTTTAACTTTTTCATTGCCTTCCGAATATTCCTTAAATCACTTTCACTCGTAGTACCAAATAAAAAACTCATTGCCTTGCCTACAAAAGGAAGCAATGCTCGTTTGTTCCTTTGATTTAGAGATTTGTAATTTTGAAAACTATTTGTTATTTCATATTTCATGTTTGTTATATGCTCCAATTCGTGTTTAATAAATTCAAAATGAAACCGATATTGTGGTTGCATCCTTCCTACATCACTTTTTATTGCCCCGAAAACTAATTTTTCTAGCTGTGACGCCTTCTCAGAGAAATCGTTAATTAAATCTTCATACGGTTGTAGACTTAGGACCAATGTTATGATCCACGAACTTCGTGAGGAACTGATTTCCTTTACTTTGTCAAACACAACATTTTCTTTGACCACAATAGCTTTGGTTAGAAACAGGGAAAGGTAAAGGGTAATGAACACCGATTGGTTGGTTCGTGCCCCACCTGTGGACAAGTACAAACATCAACTTAAATCACACCATTCATAACTCAAGGTTATCGGTAGTACATAATATTAACTTCATAAACATTATTTGTAGAGGCAGCATAATACTGTACAATTATAAATTATAATATACAAGATCACAATATTGATTCTTTTGTGTACTTAGTCAATATTCTTCTCCTCCGATCGGTTTCCTTTTTTTTTTTTTAATCTTCTCGTATATTTTTTTTTACTGATACTTTACAAGCTAACCGCTTGTGTCACAATCATTATCAGCTGTCTGACTTTTCAGTCTTAATTTTATAAACCGGTATTATTTTTATATTCACTTACTTTGAAACCGTTTTTTTTTAAATACATATTCAGTCTCTTATACATTTGACAATACAGTCTTATCATAATTCGCAGTTTCTTATATAATTGACAATACAGTCTTGATAACTTTACAATTATCATCGAAATTGCGAGTCAAATTAGTAATTGGTCTATTTTTACATTGGATTCCATATACATTTTTTCTGCTCCTTGTGTTTTTATAAGCTTTTGTTCTAAGTCGTTTTTGTAACTCAAACAAAGGAATGCCATCTTCAGATTGATCTGAGTCTTCTAAGATTTTACGTTTATTCAACGTTTTCATAATACTATCTTCTTGTGCTGTTGTACCTATCATAGTGGCAGGTTGGTTGGATTCATAATCCATTATTTCTTCCTTGTCAGCTAGAATTTCCTCTTCATTATCAATCAAATTTTCACTTTCATTATTCACAAAATTTGCATTTGGTTCGTTTAATCTTGAGATACCAGTTCTCTCATTATAATAAATGATAGTGTTTTGACTACTGTCTGAATCACTACTTTCGTTATCACTATCCTCCGGTGGTGATTCTGCAAGTGCTGCTTTACGTAATACTCGTCCTTGTTGTGGCTTTATTTGCCATTCAAGATTTGCTAATCTAAGATCATTTTCATGCGCTTTTATTATCCTGTTAGTTGACTGATTTTTTATCAAAAACGATACTGGTGTTGTTATGTTTAACTATGATATGATGGATAAGCCAATTATTTTCTAGTTTGCTGGATTTAGCATGATTTCGATAATATACAGGATCTCCTACTTAAAGTGTTACTTCCTTTCTGTTTTTATTTATGGCTGTATTTTGTTTACGCCTCGCTTCTTTCGTGTTCTTTACAAGTGTCATAAACGTGCAGTGTTGATTTTCTAAAGCGATTTTATGGAATTCCTCACCTTCATATTTTCTTCTGGGTTTTAACACATTGTCTAAAGGGAGTACTGGGTCTCTATGATATAACCAAAAAAAAATGGAGACATTTTTGTGGTTTTCGAAACATTAGTGCGTATTGCTAGTAATATGAACAATATCTAAATATTCAAGAGTTTCTTTTAAGATATTTATTATCAAACTCTCGTCCGTTGTCTGTAGTAATAGATGATAAGCAAGAATGTCTAGGTATTATTTCTTCTAGCAAAAGGTTTATGATACTGTCAGCCGTCTTATCTGGCACTGGAAATGCCTCCGTCCAACCTGAATATTTGTCTATAAAAGTTACAATATATCTATTTCCTGATAAATCTAAAGAGACACTTGCCATAGGATAAGGTGGGATATATGTATCTTGTATTGGTACTTTCTGTTGTTTCATATTTCTTACCTTACATGTAACACGTTCTCCTAGAATCTCATGTAACTCCTTATATAAATTTGGCCAATAATATTTTAATTTTATCGCATCGAACATTTCTCCTACTGACATATGTCCATTAGAATGATGATACTGATTAATCACATGTTGCTTTAAGTGCTTTGGCACATACAGTCTTAATATTGGATCCTCATCTACTTGTGAAATATAATATAGAATGTCATCAACCATGAATTTATTATATAACGATTTGTCAGCTGTTCCGTCTGTTAATTTTGACTTTATTTCTACTATATCCGAATCTTTCTGTTGTTCATCTTTTATATCAAAGTCGGGTAACGTAGGGCGTTCGTCATTATTTTCCTCTTGAACTTTTGACATTTATAAATTCCTCAGGATTAAATTTATTTGAATTTAAAGTTGCGATCTCAACAGTGGTATCTTCATTTTCTGGCGGCGATCGAGATAACAAATTGGCACATGCATTTTCTGATCCTTTCAAATGTTCTATTTCACAGTCATAAGAGTTTATAGTTAACGTCCAGGCTTGAATTCTTCTATTTTTCTGTTCCACACTAAACAAATATTTTAAAGGCTGGTGGTCTGTTTTTATTATAAATTTCGCATTATATAAATAATAATGTAATTTATTCAGGGCATAATGAATTGCAAAAGCTTCTTTCTCTGAAGTTGAATATGACTTTTTTTGTGACTGCGACATTTCATGACTTAAAAAGTATATTGGTTTTTCACTGGAAATGCCTCGTATATACTCTTTTTCAACTTCACAACTTTGTACTAGAACTGCACCTACACATGTATCTGAACTATCAGTATACAAAATGTAAGGCTTGTTTGGATCAGGGTACGCGAGTAATGGAACCACAGTTAAACTATCCTTCATATAATCAAATGCTCTTTGGCACTTTTCATCCCTATTAAAACGTGCATATTTCTTTGTCAACGAGATGATCGGCTCGGCTATTTGAGCAAAATTTGGAATGAAACGTCTATACCAACTTGTCAGACCTAAAAAACTGCATGCTTCTTTTACACTCGCTGGAGGTTTCAACGATTTAATCGCGTTTACCTTTTCAGTATCAGGTTTAACTCCCTTGGTGTTTATTATAAAGCCTAAATACTTTGTCTCTGATTGTGCAAAACTACATTTGGATAATTTCAGTCTCAAATTATGTTGTAAAAGCCGATCAAACACTAATTGGATATGGTATAAATGATCTTCCAGTGTTGATTTTGTATGAATCAATATGTCATCTATATAAGCTGTTGCAAAATGTTCATACCCGATCAACAACTTATTTATCATACTTTGAAATATGGAAGGTGCGTTCTTTAAGCCGAATGGTAAAACGTTAAACTCATATTTACCTTTAAAACATGAAAATGAGGTTTTCGGAATGGAACTTTCACGCATTGAAATTTGATGAAATCCAGATTTTAAATCAAATAAGGAAAAATACTGACTATCTTTTAAATTACCAATTATATCATCCATCAGTGGAATAGGATAACTTTTTATTCTCACTATTTTATTCAATGCCCTAAAATCAATGCACATGCGTGGTTTCGGTTTATTACCCAAACCATCTACTTTCTTTTCTACAAGAACTACCGGAAAATTCCCTGGGCTGAAACTTGGCCTGATAATTCCAGCACTCAACATTTCATCTATTGTGTCACTAACATTATCTCTCTGTGATAACGGTATTCTATACGGGCGCAGGTTAATGGGGTCATGGTTACCTGTATCTATGTCGGCTTCTAATAGATCAGTACATTGTAAATCTGCATCATCCAACGCAAATACATTTTTATTTCTAAGAATTACCTTTGTCACTGGCTTCTTACATTAATCATTTACTATAATTTGTTTGATGAATTCCTCATCCGACTTAACTTCGGTTTTTGGGTTTAATCGAGGACAATCAATAGCGTTAACCACGCTCGCCTCTTGTATTCTTCCAATGATACAACCTCTTTTCAACCGAACATATTTATTTGATAGATTTATTAACTGTAGAGGAAATGTTCGTTTTTTATTCAATCTAATTATTGATGAGCTTATTTTAATTTCTGGCTGTTCACTTATAAATCCCCTGTCTAACTCTATAATTTCATAACTTTTCTCCTCATTAAAATATGGATTTTTCTTTATCCTTGCCTCTACTAGATACACAGTTTTCGGTTTTATCTCTATGGTTTTTGTTAAACGAGATACTGCTGACACGTGAATATCATTTTCTAACAAGACATAGGCATTCTGTATTCTCATTTTCCATAGATCAAAATATAATCTAACACCATTTTTAACTAAAAAGTCCCTACCAAGGATTATACTCCTATTCAAATCTGAAACTACAAAAAGCTGTGTTTTAACCTAATGCCAGCTATTTTAAAATCTAATTCTACTTCACCTAAAACATTTAGATTAGAACCATTTGCAGAACACAATGTTATGCGTTTTCTTTTTAATGGTGTTTATACTTAAGGCTGTTATAAACTCGCTGATTAATTATACTAAGTTCTGATCCCGTATCTACAAGCGCTCTTATTTGTGTTTGTTGTATTTTTATTAGACACGAATTTGGATTATTTGAAACATTTAAACTATAGACTGAATATTGAGAATTATTTTGTCTCCTCAAAGCGGTTTCGTTCTTTGAAGAGTTTTCTCGTTTTTTGTGTTTAATGTATTAAGTTTTCTAAAAGTTATGTTGAATTCACGAAAACTTTGTCGATTCGGCTTATCCCATCCGTTATCTCGATTCGGCTTATTCCAGTCCTTATTCCGATCGAAATTACTACTGAAATCTCTACGTCGATTATAATTACTGTAGCCACTTTGTGAATTTGAATTCATCCAATTGCCCCTTCGAGCACTTTTCAAACTCAGGCAATCCCTTTGGATATGTCCTAGTGTAATAGGGTTACGAATACCTTATTGTTAGTCTGGTTGTGTGCTCATTGGTGAGAAATGTTCATGAGAAAATATTCATGCGTGGTAGACGCTAACGGTATATTCCGTCTTTTGTGTATTTGTATATTTGTGAGTAGAATTTAGTGAGTAGTGTTTATCATTTCCCCTCATTCCCCATCTCGCCCCTTTGTAAGTTGCAGCGATTGGTGGAGAGCGAAGTTACCTTATATGGACATAGCCATCTCGTTTGGGTGGACAGCTTGATTTTTATAGAATTTTATGTGGTTAAAATTAGCAACTCTTTCAACATTTCCTATATGGAAACTAAAATTTCACCAGGGCTTTCCGCCCACATACCTTTTAGGCCTTTATAAAGAGCAGCAGTTCTGTGCGGCTTCACTCTTGCTTTTACTTTATTAAACGATATATTATTTTAGTGTAACTTAAGTTACTTTGCTTATTTCATTCCTTAGTTTATCTCTGTGTTTTAAATTCCTCTTTTTCCAAGGTGAGTTGCTGCCAGAATATTTCTTATACTAAATTTATAATGTTAAGATTTCAGAGATTGTTAATAATGGTGATAATAATGGTAATAATAATGATAATAATAATAATAATAATAATAATAATATAATAATAATAATAATAATAATAATAATAATAATAATAATAATAATAATAATAATAATAATAATAATAATAATAATAATAATAATAATAATAATAATAATAATAATAATAATAATAATATATAAGACTGGAATTATGGTATATATGATGATTTTGATATTTGATGTTTTTGTCTTACATGCTATTGATAATGATAACGTTGTGAGTACGTTGGTTAGTCTCATCTTGGAAGGTATGGTGTTGCCGCTGGATGGTAACCATGTCCTTGTCTCTGGGGCGATATATGTTTTACGGGAGATAATTACATTGAATTGTCTTTATGGTGATGGGGGAGAAACGTTGGTTGTTTTGGGGCGGCTCGGGGCCGTATATTTGATGCGTAAAAGACGTATCTGACATAACCTTCGTTGGCTCTCTGGCTTCTTCATGTAATCAGGCCTGACTCGTAATTACGTGGGAGATCGCTGATGACGTCGTCTCTAATACGACAGTAGTCATGTTAAACCGCTGACATACGGTGTATGCCAGTCATGTACTCACAAGTTACTCGTTGACTCTGGAGGTGTAATTGATGATTACAGGACAATATCAGCGTGAGTTACATATATTGGTGACTCACTTAGGTTTATGCTGACTTTTTGATGAAATGATATTCTCGTATCATAATATGTAAATATTGAGGAATACTAAATGCTTATGTATGTGAACAAATGTTGTTATGTTGTTATTGTCATAATGATTTGGGATAGGAGATCGTTCGTTATCATTGTTGTTTATCATTATATACATTTATACATCTTTTGTATTGATGGTATTGGTAATAATCATTGTAGTAATGTTGGTGATGATTTGAGAGAGGAATGTTGGTTGTTTTGGGGCGGCTCGGGGCCGTATATATTTGATGCGCATTTAGACGTATCTGACATAACCTTTGTTTGCTCTCTGGTCTCATCAGATGAATATGATGATGATGATGATGATGATGATGATGATGATGATGATGATGATGATGATGGTGATGATGATGATGACGACGACGATGGTGATGTTGTGACGCGGACAGCGTCGATGGTGACGACGACAGTTGGTATAATGTTGTGAGTCGTGATCGCTGTCGCGTGACGAATGATTGCTACCTATAGTGTGTGTGTGACTGTGTAGCGCATGTAGTATGTAGTGTAATTGTTGTCGTTATTGTTGTTATCGTCATTGCATGTTGATCGTTGTTTGATCAAACTTGACTCTTGCTTTTACTTTATTAAACGATATATTATTTTAGTGTAACTTAAGTTACTTTGCTTATTTCATTCCTTAGTTTATCTCTGTGTTTTAAATTCCTCTTTTTCCAAGTCAACAATCCATCTGGGAACCGGGACGTGGCTTGATCGAATACCCCTAGACGGAAAGAGGCCACGTTTACTTAGTACCTTCAACTACAACTCCTCCTCCTGCTCTCTCGAAGTTTCCGCTTCCAAAATCTGTATAACACCTTTAATTTCTTCAATTGATGATTTTGCGCCAACATCCTGCGCATAACATATATCCACCCATCAACTAGTAAAAACAAACAGTTTACATCCCTACTACACTAGCTTGTTACAAAAGTAACATCGTATAGGCTGATTTCTATTTCTTGTGTCATTAGTCACTACATTAATCTCCCTTCTTCTGCAGTTAACAGCTGGTGTCCCTGCCTGCCGCATATTGTGCATACTTTATTTTTTGTTCTCACATATTGGACTTCCATGTCCTCTTCTTTACGAATATTAGAAGAAAATCGAGAAACAAATCTTCTTCTTAAATTTTGCTCCCCTATAGCTATTTTCAAAGCTACATCTAACGTTTGTGGATTTTCTCTCAATATCCTAAATTTCATTCCATCATCTAACAGTCCGTCTACAAAATAGCTTACTAACTGTCTCTCCACGAGAGTTGTAGTTTCCGCTAGATCCATTCTAACATCCGCAAATGCCTCTGGTGCGAGATTAAGCAATCTTTGATTGAATGCAGTAATTGTCTCACCGGGCTTTTGTTTAATCTGCCTTCACAGATTTGTTGCTTGTTCTGGACTCGTAATATTTGAAAAATGAACAGCTAACTCAGCTTTCAAAGCATTCCAAGTCTGAATATTATTTGAATTATCCTTTTGCCAGTGAACAATAAAATCACTGACAGGCCCCTTTGCTGTCATTAACGCAATTTTTATCTGGTTTATATCATTGTAATTATTGAGCAAGCTATATTTTTCTACACTCTTAATCCACTCCGCAAATTTGTGAGAAGCCCCAAAGGGTTCTATGACAATTTGTACTATTGTTGCTGCATCAATACCGGATTTTCTGCCATTTTTGTTTGTTTGTTTCTTGCTTAATATCTCTCTTAAGTAATTCCTTTTATTTATTTATTTATTTACCTTCGGACACCGTGTTTCGAAATAACTTTAGATAACTTGGAGGAGACAGATATATTACGCTCATATATGGTGTAAACGTTTCTACGACAATGACCAATTATTTTTAAACATTTGATACAATGTACTAATTTTCTGTCTTCAGTAGTATCCCTTACTGCTATTATTTTATCAACACTATCAAATTTATTACGCCAATATAAAGGTTCCCTAACATCCAGAATTTCTCTACAATAATCACACACTATTATTTTATCAACACTATCAAATTTATTACGCCAGTATAAAGGTTCTCTAACATCCAGAATTTCTCTACAATAATCACACACTATTATTTTATCAACACTATCAAATTTATTACGCCAATTTAAAGGTTCTCTAACATCCAAAAATTTCTCTACAATAATCACACACTATTATTTTATCAACACTATCAAATTTATTACGCCAATATAAAGGTTCCTAACATCCAAATTTCTCTACAATAATCACACACTATTATTTTATCAACACTATCAAATTTATTACGCCAATATAAAGGTTCTCTAACATCCAGAATTTCTCTACATTACGCATAAGTTCCTAACATCCAAATTTCTCTACAATAATCACACACTATTATTTTATCAACACATCAAATTTATTACGCCAATTAAAGGTTCTCTAACATCCAGAATTTCTCACAATATCACACACTATTATTTTTAACACTATCAATTTTTACGCCAATATAAAGGTTCCTAACATCCAATTTCTCTACAATACACACCATTATTTTATCAACACTATCAATTTATTTCGCCAATATAAAGGTTCTTTAACTCCAAATTTCTCTACAATAACACACACTATTATTTTATCAACACTATCAATTTATACGCCAATATAAGGTTCTCTAACATCCAAATTTCTCTACAATAATCACACACTATTATTTTATCACACTATCAAATTTTTACGCCAATATAAGGTTCTCTACATCCAAATTTCTACAATTCACACACTATTATTTATCAACCTATCAATTATTACGCCAATAAGGTTCCCTAACATCCAGAATTTCTCTACATATCACACACTATTATTTTATCAACACTATCAAATTTATTACGCCAATATAAAGGTTCCTAACATCCAGAATTTCTCTACAATAACCACACACTATTATTTTATCAACACTATCAAATTTATTACGCCAATATAAAGGTTCCTAACATCCAAATTTCTCTACAATAATCCAACTATTATTTTATCAACACTATCAAATTTATTACGCCAGTATAAAGGTTTTCTAACATCCAGAATTTCTCTACAATACTCACACACTATTATTTTATCAACACTATCAAATTTATTACGCCAATATAAAGGTTCTCTAACATCCACATTTCTCTACAATAATCACACACTATTATTTTATCAACACTATCAAATTTATTACGCCAATATAAAGGTTCCCTAACATCCAACATTTCTCTACAATACTCACACACTATTATTTTATCAACCCTATCAAATTTATTACACCAATATAAAGGTTCCCTAACATCCAACATTTCTCTACAATACTCACACACTATTATTTTATCAACACTATCAAATTTATTACGCCAATATAAAGGTTCCCTAACATCCAACATTTCTCTACAATAATCACACACTATTATTTTATCAACACTATCAAATTTATTACGCCAATATAAAGGTTCCCTAACATCCAGAATTTCTCTACAATACTCACACACTATTATTTTATCAACACTATCAAATTTATTACGCCAATATAAAGGTTCTCTAACATCCAACATTTCTCTACAATACTCACACACTATTATTTTATCAACACTATCAAATTTATTACGCCAATATAAAGGTTCCCTAACATCCAACATTTCTCTACAATACTCACACACTATTATTTTATCAACACTATCAAATTTATTACGCCAATATAAAGGTTCCCTAACATCCAACATTTCTCTACAATACTCACACACTATTATTTTATCAACACTATCAAATTTATTACGCCAATATAAAGGTTCTCTAACATCCAAAAATTTCTCTACAATAATCACATACTATTATTTTATCAACACTATCAAATTTATTACGCCAATATAAAGGTTCTCTAACATCCAAAAATTCTCTACAATAATCACACACTATTATTTTATCAACACTATCAAATTTATTACGCCAATATAAAGGTTCCTAACATCCAACATTTCTCTACAATAATCACACACTATTATTTTATCAACACTATCAAATTCATTACGCCAATATAAAGGTTCCCTAACATCCAACATTTCTCTACAATACTCACACACTATTATTTTATCAACACTATCAAATTTATTACGCCAATATAAAGGTTCCCTAACATCCAACATTTCTCTACAATAATCACACACTATTATTTTATCAACACTATCAAATTTATTACGCCAATATAAAGGTTCCCTAACATCCAACATTTCTCTACAATACTCACACACTATTATTTTATCAACACTATCAAATTTATTACGCCAATATAAAGGTTCCCTAACATCCAGAATTTCTCTACAATACTCACACTCTATTATTTTATCAACACTATCAAATTTATTACGCCAATATAAAGGTTCTCTAACATCCAGAATTTCTCTACAATACTCACACACTATTATTTTATCAACACTATCAAATTTATTACGCCAATATAAAGGTTCCCTAACATCCAACATTTCTCTACAATACTCACACACTATTATTTTATCAACACTATCAAATTTATTACGCCAATATAAAGGTTCCCTAACATCCAACATTTCTCTACAATACTCACACACTATTATTTTATCAACACTATCAAATTTATTACGCCAATATAAAGGTTCTCTAACATCCAGAATTTCTCTACAATACTCACACACTATTATTTTATCAACACTATCAAATTTATTACGCCAATATAAAGGTTCTCTTAACATCCAACATTTCTCTACAATACTCACACACTATTATTTTATCAACACTATCAAATTTATTACGCCAATATAAAGGTTCCCTAACATCCAACATTTCTCTACAATACTCACACACTATTATTTTATCAACACTATCAAATTTATTACGCCAATATAAAGGTTCCCTAACATCCAACATTTCTCTACAATACTCACACACTATTATTTTATCAACACTATCAAATTTTTTACGCCAATATAAAGGTTCCCTAACATCCAACATTTCTCTACAATAATCACACACTATTATTTTATCAACACTATCAAATTTATTACGCCAATATAAAGGTTCTCTAACATCCAGAATTTCTCTACAATACTCACACACTATTTATTTATCAACACTATCAAATTTATTACGCCAATATAAAGGTTCTCTAACATCCAACATTTCTCTACAATACTCACACACTATTATTTTATCAACACTATCAAATTTATTACGCCAAATAAAGGTTCCCTAACATCCAACATTTCTCTACAATACTCACACACTATTATTTTATCAACACTATCAAATTTATTACGCCAATATAAAGGTTCCCTAACATCCAACATTTCTCTACAATACTCACACACTATTATTTTATCAACACTATCAAATTTATTACGCCAATATAAAGGTTCCCTAACATCCAACATTTCTCTACAATACTCACACACTATTATTTTATCAACACTATCAAATTTATTACGCCAATATAAAGGTTCCCTAACATCCAACATTTCTCTACAATACTCACACACTATTTTAGTTTTCATTTCTGACATTATTCTTTTTTTTTGTTGTTAATTATTTATTTATTTATTTATTCATTATCTCTTACCAATATTCTTTCAATACACTCGCTGTAAATTAAATACTTTCCATCAAATGCCTCTATTTCCTCTAAATATAAAGCTAAATAATAATAACCTATTTCAACATCACATAAATCTCTATCGCAATGAATGGACACCGTCTTGCTCGTTTCATCTATAACATATTGCCCTAGTTTAATATCACTTATATCATCAATAATTACGGTTCCTCGAGTATCACTAAAATGAAAAAAATTATCTTTTGATTAATACTCAGCTTCCCCAAAAACTTTATTGCAACCCGGGCATCTAATTGTTAAAAATTCTAAAAATTGTGCCATTTCTTGTTACCAAATAACATAATCACTAAACCCTCCTACAGCAAATCATATTGATTTCTATTTCCTCGAGAACAGAAACATCCACATCCAATTCTATTTTTAATTCACCCCTTTCTTCACTAGGCCCCACTTCATCATGATATACACGGTCAATTTTAACATCCTTAATAACAATTCCTTCAATTTCTATTTGATTTAATTCAGTGACTTCTATCCCTCCAATTATTTCTTTTATAGTGCCTACTTCTATTATGTTTTCCCCAGGAATAAAAACTTTGTCTCCTACTCCTATAACTCCTGACTTAGCTTCAAATGATAACTCCCAAATTCCCTCAAATACAAAAATATAATCCTCGTCTAAATTTTCAGCATAACCTATACCTTTATAATTTTTTTTATCTTAATTGATTTTACCTTATTATCTTTAATTGCAGCAGTTGTTCTGGTTTCATTATACTAATATAAAATTATTCAAAATTTTAGCCAACTTCGTTAATTTAAAACATCTTCACAAGAACACATCCTAGTGTCACGGCACCAAATAAGATATATATTATGTGGCGTAGTGAACACATACATAAAGGCTAATGGTCTACATTTAGTGGTTTTATGTGTTCTTAAAAATATGTAACTCCCATCTTCGATACAATTTCTTTATTTTAGCAAAAATAATGCTAAGTCCAAAAATATGCAGTCAATGGTGGTGAGTACCAAAGTTAAAACATGCAGCTCATTTCAAATGCAGAATAAAAGAATGACATATAGAATAGAAACACCCTGTTTTGAACCCTATCGTAAACTATCCCACAATTCTTTTTGGCCACTCCTACTCATTTTTGACATCCCAAACTAATATTCAAAACCTGCCTCTTTCAAGTAATAGCGAATCATGTTCAACTTGTATGTTAAAAATAACAAGAATTTTCTCGAACATTACTATCAAACCCCGCCTCTTATGACATAAAAGTACTTTGAGAAATGACGCATTTTATTAACCAAAAATAGCATCTATCTGTTACTGATATCCGCTGAGTTTTTTAACGTATCCCCTAAGTTTTATATGTATCCCCTGAGTTGCGACGACCATGTTTTGTGGACAAAACCGAGCATAAATGGAGCATAAATGCAATCTCCTGCAGCTACCCCCATGGTTCTTTCTAATATCTACCGTGTTTTATGATCTTGGTTTTATCAACACTCCTGAGTAAATTTCTTGCATAAGCTTACTCTCTTACAATTGTATGAAAATGTCAACGTACAGATTTTATTATTTTACGTTATGTGACAGTAAACATATTCTATTTTATCATACTGGAAATAGAATTGCCAGTTAAGCGACAGTTATTAAGTCATTTTAAGTGAAATCGGCTAAAATCCTTGAAAGTGAAAGAGTGTTAAGTTACTGACAACGTTAATAATTTGAATTATGTCTTCATTCTTGTTATGTGTAATCCGTATCAGTCTTTTAAAACCATAAATATCCTAAAGCCAATATTTATCACAGGTTCTCTATCATTTAAAGGACACCAACAATTGCTTCCTAATCTTTAGATAGGACTATGATATATATCTCGAGTAATGTCTGATCAAACAATGCCAGCCATCATATCCTGCTCTTCGGATGAAATATTTTTTTTCAAACCAACTTTACTGCATCCGCGATAAATAATGGTTACTTATATTTGTAAGCTGAGTGCTTTATTTTTAACCAAATTAATAATGTCGAATTCCACATAAATAATTCCACTCGTTGTCCTGTTGACATTTTTCTATACTAAATGCATTACCGATGATGTAGAGATTATTTCTGGTCCAAAATTTCAAACCCCGCACAACCGATAGACTAGTGTCCGATCCAGAGGGTAACTAGTGACTTCTATCGTAATACTACAGGATAAACTCCGCTCATGGACCTAGTGGTTCTTAATGAGTTCTATTTTTCTATGTAAATCGAAAAGAAACTCGAATCTGCTGGGTGCTTAAGTAATAAATGGAAAGAATATCAAAAGTAAAACGTTTTTCAAAGACAAGCATCGCATCATAAAGATCGATACTAACACGGGGGATGATTTTAAAAAGGAAGTAAAATATTATATTTAACAGTAATCTTTATTATGCTCGGCGGATTATGTGATTGACTCTAGAAACCGTGCATCAGTAACATTGTTTATTTATAATTAAACAAACATTGAATTTTCACTACAGCCGAAACTGCAATATCGGACGACATTGCTGGTCGAAAGCATTATTAAATCAGTCATGCCACTATATTTTGCACTGTGTTAAGAGTATTAAATCAAACTCTCTTTTGGATTCAATGATCATTTAATATTGACACGAGATAACACTACACTCCGCTATACTTTGCCTACTTGCACTGGTCGGTTCGTGAAGAATGGATATTATTCAACTAAACAGGCATGTAATTTGGCTTTGCTGACTTAACTGTTCAAGAAATTAATTGCACTATAATCTGCATTCTCTTGTCTTTCTTTTAATCCAAAAATATATTTGTATATTTGGTGTACGGTGACATTATTTAAACACTTCACTTAACAAATGACAACTGTTACGAAATATTTATAGAAAATAGAGTCTACAAGAACAATCTCCAAACAACTACGAATTTTAATTATTATCGTCTGCCCTGGGCTGGCCAACATTTTTCCCACTAGATGTTATTTGAAAAAGAAAAAAAAAAGACATCTTACAGAGATCGGCAGCCCGTCCTTTAGTGATGCGTCTCCCTCTTATGACTGGGATGTAGAGAATAGTGGAGTGTTTGTCTTTCACCTGGAATGAAGATGATGATCAGGAAAATGATAATGAAAACGATTAATAATAATAATGATGATGATGATGATGATGATGATGATGATAATAAGAACTCAGCACACATAGACGAATGTCAGAACAATCCATTCACTCGTAATATATTTTCAGGTTTCCCACAAACGGTGACAGACCTGTTGTTGACATTGACAACAAGTGACATACAAATTTCAAAGGGGAATAACACCAATTTTGTCAACGTTAACACGTCAGGCGAATGAACTTCAACACTTGGACATGTCTGCAGGTATACACCTGATCAAATCCATTTTCAACGTAGTCTAACTGTCACAGTAAAGGTTGTTCACAATTATCTTATTAAATTTTATTTTATTAAGAACTGAATTCATCTCACTCCAGTTATATTTCGGTAGGCTTAGATAAACTTTACCTTCTAATATTAGATCGTCTTTCCTTTTATAGCGTTCCCTCGAATTAATTTCTAATTAGTGAATACTTTTCGTTCTACATTCTGTCACGTAGCCACTTATTATAAAAGCTGATAGGTCTAACATTTGACACTCACTTCTCTTCACAATCTATGCCGGACGGCCAGTCGCTCTATTCCTATATATATACTGTAAGATTTTTATCTTTTGGGACTTTGTAGATATTATACCTACACCATTAAGACGCCGGAGCTTTTAACTTTGATTGTATAATCTTCAAGGATCAAACCCGAGCCCGCTGTCAAGGATTACATAATAACCCCTTACCAATTGCCTGGAAGTGGAATTTTACGAGTCCGATCCTGTTATCAGAGGAATAGATCATCCAAGCCCATCAACTGTCTGGAAACGTAAACTTACGAACCTGACATATTATAAGTTACGTAAAATATTCATATCTCTATTTGTAACTGCCACGATCACTGTTTATCTCTTTTAATTAAATTTCATCATTATTTTTATTTCATTGTAAACAAATCGTTAATTGTTTTTCATTTATAGTAACTAGTAAATTCTGGGGCCTCATTCTACATATATCTTTATGCATAGTCGAGTAGCTCTTTACTCACTTGAGACCATGACATTTTGGAGGGGACACATATAAAGAATTGAATTTATTTAGTTACTTATATCTATTTCATCTAACTTTAAAGTTTAAATTGTAAAACTCTTAATTGCACCACTTGATCATATTTTAATTGAACTCCCTATTTACAGGATTAATTTTTTTTTTCTTTTTCATTTCTTCATTTAAATGGAATAGCAATTTATCCATTCATTCTTTCATTCAAATTGAATAGCATTTTATTGATTCATTCCTTCATTCATTTATTCATTTATAAATCATTCATTCATTCATTGTTCATTCATTTATTTATTCATTCATTCATTCATTCATCCATTCATTCGTTTATTCACTCATTTATCCAATCATTCATACATTTATTCCTCCCTTCATTCTTTCATTCATACATTATCCATTCATTCATTCATCTATTCACTCAGTTTTTCATTCATTCATTCATTCCTTGTCCACTTTGTTATTATATCACTCATTTCATTTTGTTGTTTGCCTCATTCATGAATTGTTTTCAATATGTTTACATTCCATAACGATTCATTCACCTATCATCCAATCACTCAGTGTTGTGAACACATTTTGTAACTATTGTAAATCTTACGATATTTTATTGTTTTGTATTTCAGACATCACTGTTAAACATTCTTCAATGCCTAATTACAATTGTTGAACAACCATTGAACAAGAGAGAGGTCCTAGCCACGAACTGAGTTGGTAAATATATCATTCATTATTCTCTTTTACATGAGTTGGGCATCGCATAGTAACTATAGACATCGTGATTTGTTTTGCATAGTGATTTTTTTAAATGCATTTTTGGCATATTACTGTTACCGAAAACCACTTATATATTATGTTCTGAAAAGTGAGTCTTTAAAAACTAAATAATAATAAAAGGAGTCTACTAGCCGTCGTGTTATATTTAGTGATAGATAACTTGGGATTATTTTGGCATCCTATTATTGTTATCACACTCTAGTATATTAGCGTCATTGCGAATAATTGTACACAAACTAACGACGAGTCACACACATTGGTGATACATTTTTCGTAGTAACATAGTTTAGAGTACACGCGATTGACACATTGTTATGGACTCAAATCATAACTCCGCATTGTATTGACACATTGCTTTATAAGATATAACGATAAAAGGCATCAAATTCAACATACATAATAAGTTGAAATAAGAGAGAGAGATTTCTAAAAATAGAACAGTTCATCCCAGTAAGTGTAAATAAATAAAACAGTCAGTAACAGTATCCTGTCAATATAATATATATAAAATACCGTAACTAATTTATTGCAACATGGAAGCATATAAAAGATACTTAAGCCTTGCAAAGGACTTAGAAATACCCCAGGAAAGAATATTTTCATGGTGCGAAGAGAAAGTAAAAGAAGAAAAAGAACATGAAGAAAGAATTCGTAGAGAAGAAAATGAAGAAAGAATTCGTAGAGAAGAAAAAGAACATGAAGAAAGAATTCGTAGAGAAGAAAAAGAACATGAAGCAAGAATACGTAGAGAAGAACGAGAAGAAAGAGTCCAAGAAAGGGAACTAAAAAGACAAATAGCTTTAGCAGAAGAAGAAACCAAAAGGACCCAAATGATGCTGGAAATTGAAAAAACAAAAACCGTCATGAAAGAAAACATAATAATAGTGATGAATTTTTCGTGAAACTTCCACGCATGCCAACATACGATGAACGCTCAGACTGTCTAGAATCCTTCTTACACCGATTCGAAGTTCAGGCTAAAGGTTATCGTTGGCCAGAAAGCAAATGGGCCACAGCCTTGATTAACTGCTTATCTGGAGAACCGCTAAAAGTTTTCTATACCTTAACAACTGAAGATGCAGATGACTATGGTAAAATTAAAGACGCTCTACTAAAAAGATTTAGATTAACGGAAGATGGTTACCAGAAAAGGTTTCACACTGCAAAACCGGAAAGTGGAGAAGACTTTAATACATTCGTGAACCGAATTACTCAATTTCTTAATCGGTGGCTTGAGTTAGCAAACGTAAAACAAGACGACTTTGCAGGCCTTTACTTTCTCACGCTGAAGAATCGAATCTATCAAGCTTGCAACCCAGATTTAGTCGCATTCTTTAAAGAGAGAAAGCCAGAAAACTTGGACAAATTAAAAATCTACGCAGAAAACTTTAACAGCGCACATCCATTGACACCCCTTAGCAGAACATTGAAGGAACCATACTACGCTGCCGCTGCTCAGAGTCCATGTACACCTAAAGTTCAATACTCAAATAGAACGAGCCGATCAATCACTCGGAACACGCAAGTGAAACAAGATGATCATAGTAACAAACCATGGAACAAACAGTTCAATAGAGACCATAGCCGATCCTATCAAAACAAAACAAGAAATAGCACTGACAATAATACTGAGTATAAGAAAACCAACAAACCTATAATTAAATGTCAATATTGTGGAATGAAAGGCCACACAGCAGACAAATGTTACAAAATCGTGGGATATCCAAAAGAAACTGCAAATGCATCACTCCAAACAAGTGTAAATAATCAGACACGAGTAATGTCAGGAGAAAATATAAATGTGTATTGCGTGAAAGGTATGTCACTTTTAACACAAACTCACAAGTCAGGATCGCTATTTTTTTGTGAAGGCAAAGCTAATGGAACTGATTGCAAAATATTGAGAGACACAGGATGCAGTACAGTAGGAATAAAAGCATCTTTGATCAATGACGAAGACAAAACTGGAAAAACGGTACAATGCATCACATTCAGTGGCACAGTCGAAACCTTTGAAACAGCTAATGTGTACATAGAAACCCCATACTATACAGGTATAGTGGAATGCTGTATACTTCCCAACCCCGTCGCTGATGTTATTGTTGGCAATATAAAAGGTCTTAAAGACAACCCAACAGATGTAAAAGAATGGTCATTAACCCAAGAAACAGCTTGTCTAGCAGAAACAAGAAAGATGACAAAGACAACAGAGAAGCCAATGACTATTTCTCTTGAACCAAAACAATTTGACAGGAACACGTTCATTGAAGAACAGAAAAAAGACCCGACTTTAACATCAATAATCGCAATATCGCAATATCGCAAACAAAGGGACGAAATCAAAAGTTGAATACATCATTGAAAAAGATATTCTTTTCAGGTTACATAGGAAAAGAAACAAAATAGCTAAACAACTGGTCGCGCCGAGTATTTACAGAAACAAAATCCTTGGAATAGCGCACGATTCAATAACTTCTGGACATCTTGGGAGCTCTTCCACATTGAAGAGAATATCCGAAAATTTCACATGGCCTGGAATTACTAAAGACGTCCGAGAATATGTGAAATCTTGTGACACATGCCAAAGAAGAGTCGCAAAAGGCAGAATACCGAGATTGCCATTAGAGACAACCCCAGTTATTGAAAAAGTTTTTCAAAAAGTTGCAATTGACATTATAGGCCCTTTAACAAAATCAGATAGAAACCATACACACATACTAACACTAGTCGATTACGCAACCAGGTGGCCAGAAGCGATAGCATTGAAATCAACTACATCGGATCACATAGCTAAAGCATTGATGACAATTTTTACTAGAATAGGCATACCAAATGAGATACTGTCGGACAATGGACCCAATTTACATCACATATGATGCATGAAACCATGAAACTCATGGGAATCCAACACTCATTCACAACTCCCTACCACCCCCAAGCAAATGGTCTTTGTGAAAGATTTAATGGCACTCTAAAGAATATGTTAAGAAAAGTGTCAGCAGAAAAACCAGATGATTGGGACAGATACTTACCAGCAATCCTATTTGCATATAGAGAAATACCCCAAGAATCTACAGGCTACTCCCCATTTGAGTTGATGTATGGACGATCACCTCGCGGCCCGATCAATATAGTAGCCGACATTTGTAAAGGGAATGAGGAGGACAATAACGAAATTATGTTTGCTTACGAATATGTAAGAAACCTGAAAGACAGAATAGAGGACACATGTAAGCTAGCACAGGAATCCGTCACTAAAAAAGCAGAGAAATACAAGGAATACTCCGATCGAAAAAGCAAGTCAAGAAAATTTGAGATTGGTGACAAAGTACTAATACTCTTACCCGATGACTCGAGTAAACTTTTAGCGACATGGAAAGGACCATTCAAAATAACAGCAGTAAAATCTAATGTTAATTACGAGATTAAAATTAACAACACAACAAAGACATTCCATGCAAATATGCTAAAAAAGTATTTTGATAGAGATAGAGACACAGTGTCGCAACCTATGTTTACTAATATCGAAGCTTCAAATGCAGGATTAATCATACCGTTGGTCATGGGACACAGACACCCAGGACAGAAAAACAAACAAAAATCGCACAATTGCAACCACCTAAGACAAAAAAAGAAGTACGCAAAGTACTTGGGCTCCTAAATTTTTACAGGAAATACATTTACAACTTCGCGCACATCGCGACACCGCTAACAAATCTGACAAAGAATGGGTCACCGAACAAAATTGTTTGGACAGAAGCGTGTCAGAATAGCTTTAACCAATTAAAGGCATTACTCTGTTCAGAACCAATTCTTAAATTACCCGACATGTCAAAAGAATTTGTTGTAAGAATTGACGCGTCTGATAAGGGCATCGCAGGTGTACTATTACAGGAGCATGAGGGAACTCTAATGCCTTGCTTATATGCAAGCAGAAAATTATTGGACAGAGAATCACGATACTCTGTAATAGAGCGTGAAGGACTGGCCATCGTCTTTGCTTTAAAGACATTCAGCAGATATCTACTGCTAAAAGAGTTTGTGGTCGAAACGGACCATAAACCACTCACGGACATAAGAAATAACAAAATGAATAATAGTAGAGTACTAAGGTGGAGTCTATTTTTGCAAAATTACACTTTCAGTATCTCTCACATACCAGGCTGTGAAAATATTCACGCCGACCTACTTTCTCGATTAGTGTAATGACGTGAGAAGGGTATAACTTAACCTCTCATGCATACTGTTAGTTACCTCGAAAATTATGCCAAATCAGAACGCACAATTTCGATAATTTTATTTGTGAACATGATGACCCAACTTAATGTAACATTGAGTATTGTTTGGATATATATACCATACCCATTCATGATTTGGGAAATCTTCTCTTTATCTATTATTGTTATGAATTTTCACTCATTTATGATTAATAATTGAAATGTCAATATTCCATTTACATTTTCATTCATTTCATATTATCGACTTAAATCATGCTTCATTGCCATCACTATTGTTTATCACAATGATTTGTAATCACAATCTTTCATTGTTATTGTCGCCCATTCATATACCTACGTTAATATAAACATTTCCATGTCTAGTTAATAAATAATTTAATTGTAGCACAAATCATAACAATGGATTAATGCTAGAGTATCATGATAGTACATTTACTTCCGTTTGTAAAATCTATCTTTCCCATAATGGTTAAAGAGTATATTTTAAACGTGGGTGGGGGGTGTCACAGTAAAGGTTGTTCACAATTATCTTATTAAATTTTATTTTATTTTAAGAACTGAATTCATCTCACTCCAGTTATATTTCAGTAGGCTTAGATAAACTTTACCTTCTAATATTAGATCGTCTTTCCTTTTATAGCCTTCCCTCGAATTAATTTCTAATTAGTGAATACTTTTCGTTCTACATTCTGTCACGTAGCCACTTATTATAAAAGCTGATAGGTCTAACATTTGACACTCACTTCTCTTCACAATCTATGCCGGACGGCCAGTCGCTCTATTCCTTATATATATATATATATATATATACTGTAAGATTTTTATCTTTTGGGACTTTGTAGATATTATACCTACACCATTAAGACGCCGGAGCTTTTAACTTTGATTGTATAATCTTCAAGGATCAAACCCGAGCCCGCTGTCAAGGATTACATAATAACCCCTTACCAATTGCCTGGAAGTGGAATTTTACGAGTCCGATCCTGTTATCAGAGGAATAGATCATCCAAGCCCATCAACTGTCTGGAAACGTAAACTTACGAACCTGACATATTATCATAAGTTACGTAAAATATTCATATCTCTATTTGTAACTGCCACGATCACTGTTTATCTCTTTTAATTAAATTTCATCATTATTTTTATTTCATTGTAAACAAATCGTTAATTGTTTTTCATTTATAGTAACTAGTAAATTCTGGGGCCTCATTCTACATATATCTTTATGCATAGTCGAGTAGCTCTTTACTCACTTGAGACCATGACACTAACCTAGCATATTTGTTACCCACCACCTAAAAGTGGTATTATGTGTTGGGATGAGACTTCTGGTCGAAAAGTTAATATGAAGTCATAATGCTAATAAAAAATCAAGTTTTAGTTTTTCGCAATTAAAAAAGCCCGTGAGCTTTTATATAGCGCAATATCCACTAAAAGTTCTCAAAGTGTTTTACAAAGGGTCCCTGACCGTAACATATAACGTATAGAACGAGACAGGACGCCTGTTAGGAGATATCGTAATTTTTTTTCCAACACAGACAATGCTGTTAACAGCCAGGTACTCATTTTTATAACTGAGTATGGTGAGAAATTGTCAGTAAAGAGCCTTCTCCAAGGACTTAACTATGCGTCAAGCTCAAACCCAGGACTTTCCGATCCAAATGAGAGTGTCACACCACATAACGGCATATAATAAAAGATTTTAAAGATTTGATCCTCCCTCTCCCGATTACAAGAGAAAAACTGACTTTCTATTTTCTACAACTTCAATCTCAAACATTAAAATCATCTCAACATAAAATCCATTTGAGGCGATGGGTCCGAGTTTGATCAACTCCAACGTATTCTTATCTGCAGATCTCATAACTCAAATTATGGGCTCATTGTTGTGATGGAAATAGTATTCTCAAACTAGTGCTAAATATGGTCCATGACGACAATATTAAAACAGGCCCATAAATGTGTTTGGTTATCAGACCTGCAAATATGTACACGTCGATAACCACTTTTTCCTCTTTTGGCCTTTTACAAATTGACATCAATTAAAATGAACCATTAAAATGAGCCTAAATTTGGCGACAAACAAAAAAGACAAAAAGAAAAGAAAAAAAAAAATAGTAATGTGTGGCCATGTGGTCTAGTGGGGCGACACTTGTTTTCGGATGGGAAAGTCTTGGGTTCGAGCTCGATACATATTTGTCTTGTGTATTTCATTCATTCTGTTGATAAATGGGAAAACCTGACACGTCCACATTATCTGTTTTCGTTTATTAAATTGAAGCTTACATTCAATTTCACATTGTTATTTATTTCTTTGAGCTTCGAGCAGCAACATTTACATTAGATAAAAGAATAGGGAATTCGGGATTAACAAGAGATGTTGACTTTAAGTAGAAGTTGACTTTAAGAGTGTTGACTTTAAGCAAATTCCATAGTATCAAAATTTCCACTAATTTTGAGCTTAAAGCCATTTTAAGACTTAACATGTAGGACTGGACATGACGCCTGTGAGGTGCTCTTACAACGTCCATCTGCTAGGTACTGGTTTAAACCTTAAGGTTTTTGGTTTTTTTTTCTTTTTCATTTTTGTTTTTTATTGTCTTTGGTTTAGTACTGGGGGGGGGGTTAGACACACCAGGCTCACCCTATCAGAGAAAAAAAAGCCCAATATCATTTTGAGACATTCAGGCAGACCTCTCACTATTACGAAAAATTGGTAGATTTACGAAACTTTGGCTCCAATTCCAGAACTTCATGACCATCTCTGGGTCATTAAAAATTATTGAAAATGGAAGTTGAAGCCAGAATACATAATTTTAAGGAATTTTAAATATTGATATTTATTCCTTGTTTATTTTTAAAGTTGATTACGCTGACTACAATGTTTATCTCCTATAAATTACACATTTTAAAATATTCATGTCGGCAGGGATGTATTTAGGTCATTCTATATTTCTGTCTTACTAAAGCCCTTTACAAGGGGTCCTAGCCAACAGGAATACTTAAAGTGTAGGGTGACACATGATGTCTGTTACGTGATAATACCTTTGGAAGGGGTGGGGGTGGGGCAAAGACAACGCTGTTAACAGCCAGGAACTCATTTTCCACCTGAATACGGCTAGAGAATGCAATTACGTAGCCTTTTCCAAGGACTGAACCATACGCCGCTAGAGCAGGACTTGAAGTCTGGACCTTCCAATTCCAAGGTGAGTGTCATATTAGCTGCACCTTACTACAACCCCGTGACACAAACAACCCTAAAGCAGTAGTGGGAAATTTGTAAAAAAAAAACAAACAAAACAACCCCCATAATTTACCAAAAGAGTCTCTTCATTTATTGCAGCAATCTTTGAGTTGGTCGCCAATATCTTGTCATCTTGTAGTCATCGCTTGAACTGGATACAGAACGCACTTCCCCAGATGCCTGCAACAGGAAAAATACAGAGAGAGGATGCACGACAGTTTACTCATCCTTGAAAGAAGGACTGAATTTAGTTCATGGTTACTACTATTGCCAATATTTATCTCGGTACTAAATGTAAAGTTTTTTAATAATAACAACAACAATGAGTAAAACAAAACAAAAGCAATAGGCACCAATTTCAAAATGGTGTGTTGACTAATAATTGATTCATTCTTTTATTTAAAAAAGAAAATGGTTTTACAGAGCTTGGATACTTTCAGCTTTAGGTCGTTTCTGCACCATTAAAATAAGTTATAAGAATAATCAAAGGATTAGATCTAGCTATCAGGCATCTAAGAAAAACACAATGAATGAAACACTAAGGATGATGGTGATGTCGATAATTCGTCTTTAGTATTTCATTAATGTTTTGTTGACAAAGGGGAAACCCGAAACGTCCACACCATAAACATGTTGGTGGCTAATTTCATACCAATATAATGATGACGATGATGATGATGGTGATGATGATGACAATGAATCATATCTAGCATGGAAGATCATAGCATAGACAGGTTTTTTTTTTGACGTGTAGACAGGAGTATAATGGCATGTCACACAGTCATGACGTAATTGACACAGTCCTTCCTGGATTTTCTCGTTCTGGTCAGACAGTTTGGAGTCCAGTCTCTGGCAATAAAAAGAACTTATTTCGAGTGAAATTTGCTTAGCCTTTTTACCAAGTTGTCAATTTAAATTGTGATTGTTAATTTTTTCATGTCATCTCCTAAAATGGGATGGTTTGTGTCTCCAAGTGTTCTCTTCATTCTGTGATTCATTGTAGAATGGTTTTTATCTATGATACGTTTTTTTGGCTGAAAAAAATACTTGAGATTTTATATAGCGCAATATCTACTAAAATGCTCAAAGCAGTTTACAAAGGGTCCCGAGCCAACAGAGACAAAGAGCAAGATACTCCATTTATACCTGTGTACAGTGAGAGAATGTGTGTAAAGAGCCTTTACTTGTGCGGCTATGTGGTCTAGTGGTATGACACTCGCTTTCCGACTGGAAGGTCATGGGTTCGAATCTTCGCTCGTCCCATAGTTGAGTCCTTGGGAAGGACTCTTTACTCACATTCTCTCACCGTACTCAGGTGTAAAATGAGTACCTGGCCACTTACAGCGTTATCTCCGTCCGAAAAAAAATTGTAACATCGCCTAACAGGCGTCATGTCCCGTCCTAAATGTTAATTGTTGCTGTTGGCCTGGGACCCCTTGTAAAGCGCTTTGAGCACATTAAGTGGATATTGGACTATATAAAAGCTCACGATTTTTTTTGTTTTTTGTTTTTTAAAGCTCAAGACTCAACTATGCACCACTCTAGGCTCGAACCCAGGACCTTCTGATCCAGAGATACCACTAGACCACATAGCCGCACAATACTTAAATTGTGATTGATTGTTGATTTGTTGGTAGTTGTGAGTAATAATCACAAAATGATGCTATCCAATGTTTAAAAAAAAGAAAAAGCAATAAAGTCCTTTAGGGCCAATAGGTCGACAGAGCCGAGTTTATCCCGGTTTCTATAGTGTGAAATGGGCAATAGCAATTGTTTGCTAGTCTTTGTATAGGACGTTAGTTATCTCAAAGTACTATCCATCAGATCCAACAGACCCAGCTACCCAATCACTGTTGGGTGGACAAGGGGGTCAGGAAAAAATCTCTACTGCACAAGGGGATCGATCTTTGTCTCTTTGCTTGTGAAGTAAGTGCTCTAGCAACTGAGCTATCGGGACCCCCATCCTATGTTAAGCTTGATGTGGCTGTGTGGTCTTGTCGTATGACACTTGCTTTCGATCGGAAGGTCCCGGGTTCGAGCCTTGCTCAGCGCATAGTCGAGTCCTTGGGAAAAGTTCTTTACTTACATTCTCTCACTGTACTCGAGTGTAAAATTAGTACCTGGCCGTTAAAAAACGTTGTCTCTGTCGAAAAAAAATGTAATATCGCCTAACAGGTGTCATGTCCCGTCCTAGTGTTAAGTGTTGCTCTTGGTTTAGTGGAGACTGCGCTATATAAAAGCTCAACGTTTTCTTTATACAAAAAATCAGCCTGCCTAGACTTGGATCCACATCTCGATGGTCGGCGGATCAAAACTCTGAAGTCTTCATACGAGCTGTCAAATGAGCAAATCTACGGTTAATAATTTGGTCCAAGGAAAAAAGCAACGAAAATTCCTGAAGTAGGACTAAGCAAAAATGTCCTAAGTAGTACAATGACTCTCTCTCTCTCTCTCTATCTCTCTCTCTCTCTCTCTATCTATCTATCTAGTTATCTCTTACACATAATCACACACACACACACACACGCGCGCGCGCGCACACACAATACACTCAAGCCCGTCACACAATGATTAGTGATGAAGTAAAACTACTTCAATCACAAATCATAGTATTTGTATTTTCTCCATCTTTCCTTGCTTTGGCCACGCTATCATCATTCGGTTTCAATTTAGCACATTGTCAATTCAAAGGACTTCAAATCCTTATTGAGAGGGTTGAGAGCGAGAGAGGTAGAGAGACAGAACGAGAGAGAGAGAGAGAGAACGAGAGAGAGAGAGAGATGAAGAGAGAGATAGATAGGGAGAGAGAAAGAGAAAAAAAAAAAGACAGACAGGGAGAGAGAGAGAGAGAGAGAGAGAGAGAGAGAGAGAGAGAAATAAAGAAAAGATATATATATATATATATATATATTATATATATATATATATATATTATATTATTATTATATTATTATTATTATTATTATTATTATTATTATTATTATTATTATTATTATTATTATATTATATTATTATTATAATTATAATCACGTAAATTTTAATATAATACGGCAATTAATTCACGGAAGTACATCATTCAATTAAAAATGGCAGAAAGTCTGGCCACATATTTATAATGAATCGGGATTGTCTTAGATGACAAAACAAACAAACAAACAAACAAACAAACAAACAACAACAACAACAACAACAAACAAACAGAAAAATGCAAGATTTTAAATGGTAATAAACAATAGAAGAACACATCAATGAAAAACAACAACGAGATGATAACACATAAAAGATATTCGTAATAAATCGATAACTGATTAAATTACTCCAACTACTTGATTAAAAATAATAATAATAATCATAATAATGATGATGATGATGACGATTACAACAAAAAATAATAATAATAATAATAATAATAATAATAATAATAATAATAATAATAATATATAATAATAATAATAATAATAATAATAATAATAATAATAATAATAATTGTAAGTAAGTAGAAATAATAATATAATAATAATAATAATAATAATAATAATAATAATAATAATAATAATAATAATAATAATAATAATAATAATAATGTAAGTAAGTAAGTAATAAAAATAATAATAATAATAATAATAATAATAATAATAATAATAATAATAATAATAATAATAATAATAATAAAATAATAATAATAAGAACAATAGTATAATATCAACATTAAAGCATATTACAAGCAAATAAAATTATTAAAACAAAAGTTTAAAAATATCAATAGACAGAAGGAATTTTTAAAATATTGGGGAAAAAAAAAGTTATCCCTGCCGGGATTTGAACTCTCGAACCTTAAGCTCAGAGTCAAACAGCTTATATCCACCAAGCCATGGTGTCACTGAACACTAAGTGACATTTAATCATGTCTATTTAGATATTTAACAGTGTATTTGAATGCCACTCTTACTTTGATATTTTGAACTATGTTAATTGCACCATAGCAGAAATTAAAAAATTACGATCAAAATATTTTTACAACTTTGAATCGGGCTGTCAGTTGCTGCACGTGTTCAATCTGGAAGTAGGTCAGCAGTTCAACCGAGATTGTCCCACTATAAAAAAGAGTTCCTTGTCGATACTGAATAGTAGCAAAGCACTATTCAGTATCAGATACTGAATAACCACTTCCAATATGATATTATGACATCTCACAAAAGACTGTGATTTTGACACAATTAATTGTTTCCTTGTAATTCTAATTTTTTTTTTATTTTTCAGGGTTGTTTCAATCAAGAAAAAGACAAAACTCAAGCTTTTGACGAATCCAGATAAAAGAAGGGTTGTCAAGAAATTTGATTTGTTTTACTATTAACACACTAAATTACTACAAACGAGCAGATTTGAGCAGGAGGGTGATATTACCTTATGGTTACATGAATTCATTACCATGGCTGATATTTATCTAGTGTTTGTGTGACTTCTGGGACTTTTTGTGACCATTGGTGTCATTGATTAAAATGTCACAGGTGACACTTAAGTTTGAAGTTTCTAATGTATTTCTGTTTTCATGTTCTTCAAAGCTTGAAATGTCATTGAATTACATTTTGACAGGCTATATTACATGTGTTCAGTTGCTATTCTTGATTTATTGAGGCAAAATTGCGTTCTAGTGCCGATTTTGACCAAAGTAATAGCAACAATGGTATTACCAATTTCTAAGTATATTTCCAATTTAGAAGTATTTAGTTTCTTAAAATATTATTGAATTTCATTTTAGAGTAGGTTATTATGCTTTTTTGACTAAATATAATGATATATTATGGAAGAAAGTGTGATTTGGTGTTGCTTGTGACATAAGTAATGGTGTCACCGGTCTTATGTCACAAGTCACATTCAGATGCTCTAGTTTCCATGTGTATTTTTATTTTTGAAGTCTTTGGTTTCTGAAATATTATTAAATTCCATATTTAACTGTGGTTATTACACTGGTTTGACTGAAATTAATGATATATTGTGCGGGTGGTTGGATGGGAGCATCACACTTGAATCATATACCTATGATGTTCGCATGGGTGTACGATCCGATAGTGATGTCGTTTCTTCTTCTATTTACTAGCCTATCCTGCTTCTTTGGTTTGTGATTGGATTTTTGACAGGGGATATTTTTTTTTCTGTAAATCTTCTGCCTGTTTGTTTTTGGTTATTTATAATTTAGCTTATGATATCTTTAGGTTATGATTTTGATTTACATTTGTACTATTTTTGTTAGATTGCTTGTTTTTTTTGTTTCAGCGGTCTCTCATATAACCTCAATTGTGTTGGAAGAGACCTAAAGCAACAAACAAAAAAAATGATATATTGTCGAAATTGCAATTTGGTATTGCTTGTGACATAAGTAATGGTGTCATCGGTCTAATGTCACAAGTGACACAATGCCACTAAAAAAGATATGCTTTGGTCACATTATTTCCCAACATTTTATTCCAAAAGTTTCTGAGCATTGCTGGTAATAAGCATATGCAATATTGTTGTTGTTGTTAATGTACAAACATTTTTATGAAATAATATATTTGCATTCTATGTTGCTTGTGACCGATGACACCAAAAAACATTTTCTCCAATAGTTGGTAATATTATTGTACTATGATTGTTGTTGATTGTGTCTTTTTGTCTATAACTTACTAAATAAAGTTTGATACTCAACAAAAATCATTTGGTTATTGAGTTTTTGTCTCATTTTTTGTGTCACCGGTCACAGGTGACACCAGCAACCTATAGGTATTGTTGACGATATTATGCTGCGTTAGACCTTAAAGTTATCTAAAGGGCCTTTGATTCGTGAAGTACAGGGTTTTTGCTACACATATAGAAACATGAATGGACTATTATGTCACTTTTATTTTGAGAAAAAAAATTGGCACCTTTTGACCTTGGCTCATATATATATATATATATATATATTATATATATATATATATATATATATATATATATATATATAGAGAGAGAGAGAGAAAGAGAGAGAGAGAGAGAGAGGGGAAAATGAGAGAAGATATGATGAAATATATAGATAAGATATTATATATATATATATATATATATATATATATATATATATATATATATATATATATATATATATATATATATATATATATATGTAAAGAGAGAGAGAGGGAGAAAGAGAGAGAGAGAGAAAGAAAGAGAGAGAGAGAGAGAGAGAGAGAGAGAGAGAGAGAGAGAGAGAGAGAGACAGAGAGAGAGAGAGAGATTGTTTTTGTTTTTAAGGGTTTTACGGCGCTTGCAACACATTTAGGTTATATCAGCGCCAGTAAAAAGGAAGAAAATGGATAGTAAAATGTTCTAAAATTACTTCTAAAATTACAACTAAAGCACCCAAGAAAAGGTAAGACAAAGGGAAACTGGGAACAAATAGGGATCAGATGTATAATCCAATACCACCAATGTACTTAGTTTGAGATCACCTTTAAGTCTCATCCGGACACAGGACTGCCCTGGGACAAATCCTGTGACCCAGGCGTAAGCCGCAGTGCAGCGCCGCAAATTGAGCTAGGGCGAGGTATAACCCAGGCGTAAGCCGCAGTGTAGCGTCGCAAATTGAGCTAGGGCGAGGCGACTAACTCAAGGCCACACAGCGCAGCAGTGGGTGATCGAACCTGGTACCTTTCGGTTACGAAGCAAAGACCGTACCACCGAGCCATGCTGACTTTCTATTATCCTCTTGTATGGACGCTAGTCCGTCAAAGATTACTTCCATCAGCGAACTGGTACTCATTTGCACCTGGGTAAAGTGAGGTGTTTCCAAGAAAAAGATTTTAGGATAAGATCGGAGGTCACCATAGAGTCTATGGAATTGACCCTTGAGCAATCTTTGGTTCATTAAAAGATGCACCCAATATTGTTTTCTATTTCCTGGTTTTTTTTCTAAGCAGTAAAGCACGTACACATGCAACCTCTATCTCCATACTGATAATGCATTTGCGCAAGGCGTGTCCCAGGACAGTCCTATCCTAGTGCGGTACCACTTTTGAATAGAAGTTTTCTCCAGTGGGACAGGACAAATTCGTCCTGGGACAGTCCTGTCCTAGTGCGGAAGGAGCCTTAGATCGTTGAGTCCAGCCATGCCTGTGTGACGATGTGGATAGAAATCTTAACATTACATGGAGCTTGCCACGGCTTTTTGTTGTTTTAAGTGTTTAAAGTACAGTCGAACTTTGTGGCTCGTGAATTTGGCTATCATAGCATACAGACAAACATGGTTCGAACCCAAGACGAGTAATAGTAACATTTCAATTTGGTCTATATTCGACCAAGCTAAAGTTAATTTGCGACGGACCAGCCGATATCACAATAGTAAATATTAGTGTCTGTTTTAGACCGAAATGTAGATGGATGGATGGATGGATGGGATGGGTGGACTTGGGATAGATAGATAGATAGATAGATAGATAGATAGATAGATAGATAGATAGATAGATAAATAGATATTATTTAAAATATTTACCACAATGTTTGGGGCAGTCTACATCAATGTAAATATTAGTGTCTGTTTTAGACCGAAATGTAGATGGATGGATGGATGGATGGGATGGGTGGACTTGGGATAGATAGATAGATAGATACAGATAGATAGATAGATAGATAAAGCTAGATAGATAGATAAAGCTAGATAGATAGATAGATAGATAGATAGATAGATAGATAGATAGATAGATAGATAGATAGATAGATAGATAGAGATAGATAGACAGAGATAGATAGATAGATAGATAGATAGGTAGATAGGTAGGTAGGTAGATAGGTAGATAGATATTTTTGTGTGTGTGATTTTGAGGGTTTTACCAACGCCAGTAAAAAGGAAGAATATGGGATGGTAAAAAGTTTTAGAATTACAATTCAAGAACACCCACAAAAAGGTGAGACAAAGGGGAATTGGTTCAAATAGGAAACAGATGTAGATTCCAAGAGCACACTATCAGTGTACTTAGTAATATTGTAAACACGCCTAACAGGCAAGACGTGTCGTTGTGTGCTCTGGTGTATTTTAATTGTTTTGTGATTTCTACATATTGATAACTGGACATTTTTACTTCGTTGTACTCGTTAAAACATACTGTTTCTTATTGTATAGTTTTTATCAATTCTTAAGAAAGGACTACTGTATAATTCTGTATTTTATCATGGAAACTCTAAGTTTTAAAAGATTTTTACACAGTCACTTTATGGCCGCCGCTTTCTTACGAACATTGTTCACCTTATTTTTAGCCGTGATTTACCACCATCATTATTTTAATAATTGTGAACACTTTTATTCAACATCTGATTTTTACAACAGGCCCGAGGCGGTAAACGTAAACAACGTCACATTCCAGCTGTGATTTTTAACTCAAGTGATCCGATTTTTTACAATAATATTAATAAGAACAGGCCTCGGGGAGGCAAACGGAAACAACATAACATCTCAATGGTAACAACTCGTCGTCCACCCCGCCCCCACACAAACCCCCGTCCACCACCAACACTTGTAACTGTACCGACCACAAACAGTTTCACAAACGACAACAATAACATTGTTATTGGTCTTCTCAATGCACAGTCCTGCCGTAACAAAACCGAAGAATTAAACGATTTATTAACGGAGAAGAACTTCGACATACTATTTATAGTAGAGACATGGCTCTCACAGTCTGGAGACGACCCAGTTGAAAAAGCTATGACACCCCCTGGGTACCAATTTAGATCGTATCCAAGGAAAGATCAGCGAGGGGGTGGCATTGGCGTATTTTATAAAACAAAATTATCAAAACATGTGGAAATCCTCGAAATGCGCTGCAAATAATGCAAAACAATGGAGGCCATTGATCTTAGATAATCCCTCCAGAATACAAGATACAACTTCAGCTGCATCTACCGACCGCCAGCAAACAAGAAAAATAAAATGAAATTACCTGATGTTGGGAAGGAAATCAACGAGATGCTAACTTTGCAACACACGCGTCCTGGCCATTCAATTATACTCGGCGACTTTAATTTTCACTTCGACAACGTCACAGACACCGCCAAATTGCACGAGTCATTATCAGAGAACAACATGTGCCAGATCGTAACAACGCCAACCCACTCTGCTGGTCATATTTTAGATTGGGTAATTGTAGAAAATTCAGAGTTCCAAAAAACCAACGCCACCGTCGATTATCTCCCCTTTTCGGACCACTCCCTCATTTCTTTCAATCTTGACTTTTCAAAACAATGCCAAGAAACCACCACCACATCGACCAGAAACATTAAAGGCATTAATTTGGACAATTTCAGAGGCGATTTAGAAACAAAACTTACTAAAAATTCAATTTCTCCAGACCAGTGGAATAGTTGTCTCATCGAAACGCTTGACAAACATGCGCCTTTCCAAACAAGGACCGTCACCAACCGCAAGTATGCTCCGTGGTATACGTCGGACGTTAAAGAAGCTAAAACGAAGTGTCGGAGAGCAGAAAGACTGCTGAAAACATCAGGCCTTACGATCCATCGTGAAATATTCAAGAACGCATTTCGTGCCTGGAAGACAACAATAAAAAAGGCAAAGACCACGTATTTTCTTTCAAAATTCGAAACTTCTAAATCTTGTAAACAATTATTTAACATCTGCAATGATCTACTTGGACATGAAAGATGCACTTCATTACCATCTACAACCAATCAAAGAGACTTGCCAAACACAGTTGTCAACTTTTTTAAAGACAAAATCCATAACATTCGTCCAGAACTAGATCGGCATGAACCATTTATAGATACAAATACATTCTGTGGTACCCCTTTAGACAAGTTCCAACCAGTTTCACCTAGTTTCATAAACGAGTTGATAAAAAAAAGCCCCCATTAAATCCTGCGACCTTGATCCCCTACCAGCACAGCTATTGGCCAGCTCCATCGATACATTATTACCATCCATTACATCAATCATAAATACATCCATACTGACTGGCGAAGTTCCATCGTGCTTTAAAAGTGCCCTCGTCAAACCACGTCTGAAGAAACCATCACTGGACCACAATATATTAAACAATGTGATATCCAAATTCATTTTTATGCAGATGATACGCAAATGTATGATTCAGCACCTCTTAGTAATTTACAGTTCTTAATACAACGAATTACGAGCTGTTTTAATGAGATTAAATCTTGGATGTACCACAATAAGTTAAAATTAAATGATAGTAAAACTGAGATTTTAATGTGTGGAAGGCCGAGTATCCTTAAACAGGCAAATAAATCACCTATTACTTTCGGAAATAGCACAATAGAATTTTCAAATAAAGCAAAAAACCTTGGCGTCATCATTGATAAAGATCTTTCCATGACAAGCCACGTGAATAACACCATACAATCTATGTACATAGAAATGAAAAAAAAATAAGCAAAATTCGTAATTTAATACCGAAGCATATAACAGAACTTTTAATAAATTTCCTGGTTTTATCTAAATTGGACTATTGTAACTCCCTTTGGGCGAATTTAGCTAAAGACAAAATTAGCAAACTTCAGGTTGCTCAAAATAACGCAGCCAGGCTCATTGTACGCAATAACAAAAAATACCCGTCAGTTTTATCTTTTTACGTCATAATGTAGCAATATTATTTTCATATTTTGTTGTTGTTAAATTGAATTCGTATCACGTTTCCTTCACACTTGTCTCACTGTAATATGTTTTGTTTTATATCACTGTAAAGCGCGTAGAGCCTGTGACAACGGGGTAAAGCGCTATATAAATGCCATTTATTATTATTATTATTATTATTATTATTATTATTATTATTATTATTATTATTATTATTATTATTATTATTATTATTAGTTTGAAATCACCTAAATGTCTCATCCAGACACGAGCACAAGATCTCACTGAGAGAAATACACTCAAATGTTTACATTATACATTCAAAATAACAAATATAACAATAGATAAAAGAGAGATGATTTACAAAGAAAATAAAATCATCTCCCAAAACACCAACTATGCATTTGACTGTTTCCCTCCCAGCCAAGCTCTACGGCAAAGTAATCTCGTTTCAAGTCAAAGACAGAAAGCAAATTGGAAAACAGACAAGGCTAAGGGGATAGAAGACACAGTAAGTGCCACCCTGCCCACTATGGGAGGCCAGGAACCCCACATAGATAGAGAGAGAGATAGATAGATAGATAGATAGATAGATAGATAGATAGATAGATAGATAGATAGATAGATAGATAGATAGATAGATAGATAGGAAAGAGAGGAGAGAGGAGAGGGAGAGAGAGAGAGAGGGAGAGAGAGAGAGAGAGAGAGAGATTGTTTTGTTTTGTGTACAATGGTTTTACAACACATGAAGGTCATATCAGCGCCTGTAAAAAAAAAAGAAGAAGAAAATTGGATTGTAAAAAATATTCTAGGACTTGAGAGAAGGGGAATTGGTACAAATAGGGAATAGATGTAGATTCCAAGAGCACACTATCAAAGTACTCAGTTTGAGAGAGAGAGAGAGAGAGAGAGAGACAGAGAGGGGGGGGGAGAAAGGTAAAGAGAGAGGGAGAAATAAAGAAAGAGAGGGAGGGAGAGAGAGAGAGAGTGTGTGTGTGTTTAGGTGTGTGTGTGCGTGTATGTGTGTGAGAGAGAGAAGGGTGGAGGGGGAGAGAGAAAGAGAGAAACAAAGAGAAAGAGAGAAACAAAGAGAGAGAGGGGGGGGGGGAGGGAGAGAAGAGAGAGATAGAGGATGGGAAAGGGAAAGGAATGGGGTGGGGGGAGATTCTGTAATAAAATTGAAATTGCAATGAGAAGTAAAGCGAGATAAACACACAGACACACAAACACGCACACACATACACAAACAGAGAGAGAGGGAGAGAGAGAGAGAGAGAGAGAGAGAGAGAGGGGTAGAATAAGAGAGAAAGAGAGAGGGAGATAGGGTGAGGTAGAGTAAGACAAGGGGAGAAAGAAAGAACGAGAGAGTGAGAGGTAGAGAGAGAGTGAGAGGGAGAGAGGGAGTGAGAGAGGGAGAGAGAGAGAGAGGGAGAGAGAGAGAGGTAGAGTGAGAGAGAGTGAGAGGGAGAGGTAGAGAGAGTGAGGGAGAGGGAGAAAGGGAGAAAGGGAGAGAGAGGTAGAGAGAGAGGGATAAGAGAGTGAGAGAGAGGGGGAGAGAGGTAGAGAGAGAGAAAGAGAGGTCCAACTCAAAACTCACTCAAACCATCCATTATCGTTATCATATATTGTTAAATTAGACATTTAGTTACCATCATAAACGTCATATCTACCTGCTCTCATTCAACTCCTCGAACTTAAAACACACACCTGAAAGATGTGCGCAATAATATCACTGAATCCGCCTGTTGTCCACTTGGAATTAGAACATACATCACCAAAAATCAAACAATAAAAACAATGAAGCGTATTACAGCTTTCACTTTCACTGGCAGGAATCAATTCAACAAGAAATCATTGGCGCTGTCTGCTCGGTGCGCTCGCAACTACGTTATTAAAATTCACTGGTTTGTCTGGGCCTAAATCTTTCACCACTATAAAACTGAAATGGTTTTAATTTCTCCCTAGTTGGACGTCAGGGCGGCTGGCAGTGATGGGTGGGGAGGGAGAGTGGGAGGGTGGGGGGAGATTGGGGAGACGACGAACTTTCTTCAAGGGACAACAGCAGCCGATCGTAGACTGGAAACTAGTGCGGGGCGTCCTTGGCAAGCTTAAGGACCACGGTCCTACGGTCCTTGGGAAATGAAGACCGCAAGGACCGGTCTTAGGATCGGTCCTTTTCGACATTGAACATTCCTGAGAGACTGTTGGAAATTCGAACCGTTTGACCTTTGAGACCGTGGGATCGTTCATTCTTGAACCGTTAAAGACCGCTACACGATGAAAAACGTGGTCTACAGGAGTAAAACACACGGAGTAGTCACACTCATTTCAAATTGTAACCTAATTAGAGAAGAGGGGTGATGCCTTCTTTATTTGCTCACCGTACTTCATTGTTACTTCGATAATTTAATAAAATTTGAAATTTATCCCCATTAACGGAGATAATGGCATCGCCCAAGGCGTTGATCGAGTTGTTCGTGGCGTTGATACACACACGCAACTCTCCTACCCCCCCCCCTCCCCCCCCCCCACACACACATTAGAGGGCAGCGAGCATTGAAGAGTAAGAGAGAGACGTGAAGTTATAATAAGAGGGGGTGGATGAGGTAATAAGAGGGTCGATGGTGACTTTTCGCCAGATCTAACAAACTCAGCTACCCATTCATTGCTGAGTAGACAGGGATTTAGAAAAAAACTCGACTGCACCCGGGATCGATCTCTGGCCCTTTGCGTATAAAGAGAGTGCTCTATCAACTGAGCTATCGGGGTCCCCAAATATTCTATTGGACTTTTTTAAAATTCAGACGTTATAACTGTTTTTTTTTTTGGAAGGAAGAAACTAATGAAACTCATATTATTTGATTAGTAAAAACACCAAACGAAATTTTAATATAATTGTATTATTTTAAATGACAACACTGCGATAGAAAGGAGTGGTGACAAGAGACAGACAAAAGAAAACAAAGAATCGGATTTGCTACTTGCTAGGTTCGACACACACACACACATACACACACACACACAAACACACACATCTTTAGTAGTCACATACATTTCAAACAATAACCAATTAGAGAAGAGGGGTCATGCCTTCACCATAGATCATTGTCATTGCGATCATTATGGTGTAGTAAATTTTGAAATTTACCCCGTATAATGGAATCGTCCAAGGCGTGCGCCTCCTGTTCCCCCCATCTCACACACGAAAGGGCGGTTTGCGGAGTGAAGGTTGGTGGTCGTCTGCCTGTATGATCGTCTGTGTCGTTTGGTGTATGGCAAAGGGGGGTGGGTGCGATTAATTAAGTGGGATGGGTGGTGATTGGTGGAAGCAACCGAAGGCAACGAATCGCTGGGGAAGTAGTAGGCTATGGCGCGAGACCGAAGGTGATCGCGGTCTTCAGCGCGGCACTAGTTGAAAGGTGATAAGAAGTGAGGACCGCCGCCGGTCTTCACTATGGGACCGATCCCCGGTTCACAGCTAAAAGACCGTGGGACCGGTCCAAAAGACCGGTCCTCAGCGCGGCACTACTGGAAACTTCCCCGCATTGTCACCCCGAGCGGATAACCGGGGAAAGATGAAAGAGGCCGCTTTTGACGACGAAGATGCTACCTATCGGAAGAGCGATGCACGAGTGTTGACGAAAGTCAGCAAATGCTAAATTCAAAACAAAAAGCAGTATGCGCTAAATTTTTAATTTCATCAGAATTTTAAAATTGAGGTTTATTGTTTGGTTGACATGCTAATCCAGGGAAAATATAGGGCGGCACAAAACAACTTCGCTCTATTGCCTGACCGCCAGTGTACATGACGTACAAAATCTGAAGAAAAAAAAAGGAATTCAAGAAATGAATAAGTCAAAAACATCCACACACGCGCGTTGGTTGATGGTTATCGGTCGGTGACAGGGACGGTAAAACAGAAACAGAAAAGAACATTCTAAAATTGTTCATGTCAAAAATGAAACGAGTGAAATATTTATGCGGATGGCAAAGAGCAATAACAAAGACCTGAGTGACGTCAACTACATAATATCTATAATATAGATGTGCGATTGACTAAACCCTCTTCCGCACTAGGACAAGACTGTCCTCAGGACAGTCCTGTCCCAAATCTGTAACATATAGAATTTAGAGGAATCTTCCGCACCTATTGGGACGGGACAAAACAGTCCCGTTGTGTCCCAAGCCGTTGTGAAATGCTACAAAATCAACGGGACAGGACTGTCCCAGTCCCGTGTTCATATCGTTTGTGATAGTAGAAAAAAATTGTAGACTTCCGCACTAGGACAAAAAAGTCCCAGACTTGGTGGCGCCGTGTCAAAATTGAAATGCCTGTCTTTATTTTCTGCATCCCTACTACTACTACTACTACTACTACTACTACTACTACTACTACTACTACTACTACTACTACTACTACTACTACTACTACTACTACTACTACTACCGTTGCTTCTGCTGCTGCTAATGCCACTAATATATTAATACCTACATCCTTTACATTTTGTATTTATTTCCAATTCCATTGTATTTATTTTCCAACAATAGTCCACACTTCATTTTAGTTCACTGTCTTCTATACTGCATTACACAATTCCTTCCCGCCTCCCCTCTTTTGACATAATTAAGTACGCACCTTTTATAAATTTCTATTGCTCTGTTTTAATTCGCGCTCCCTCACAAAGTAGCATACAATTTCCTGCCCATCAATGTTTTTGTTTATGCATCTTAACAACGCCTCTACCACATTATCTCATTCGCCTGTAGTTTTTAATTCATCATGTGTTGTTGATGAAGGGGAAACCCGAAACGTCCATTTTATATGTTTTCGTATATTAAACTGAAGCTTACATTCCTACCTAAGTGCTTACATTTATTTCAATTCTGAATATAAAAAAGCAAGAACAATTCAAAAAATAATTCTATGTAATGAAACCACGTACAGCAGGCATAGTAACATAAACATTTTCGGCAATTTAAAAACGTATGTTTATAAATATAATTTAAGAAGTGTCACACTTTGTTACACAACAGTAACGTGTCTCAAACCGGCCGCACATCTATTCGGTAACTTGTGGGATCAATTATCTCTTTCGTTATTTATTTCGGGAATTTTCAATGAAAATATTTTTAAGTAAGTCCTTCTGAGCCACTTGGACTCATTGTAAGACAAATTAACTCCTTTAGAGCCTTGTAGCCAATGGTACAGGAGTTATCCCGGTTTCAATAGCGTGAAGCGGACAATTAACGTATTTGTTTGACAACCTTTGAACAGGACGCTAGTCTATCGTAGATTACTATCCCAGCTTGACAGGTACCCTTTTACACCTGAATGGAGTGAGTGATTGGAGTAAATTTTCTTGCTCTAGAAAGTACAAATTGGCTTCGGTCGGAATCGAACACAGAACCGCTGAGTCCAGAGTACAACGCGCTAACCATGGGCCATCTTGCCTCCTAAGCTTATAAATCCGGAACTTATCCATGTTGCTGTAGCGTTAAGCAGACAGATAACAGTTTAAAATTAAAAAAAATAAAATTCCCATTTTCATCCCATAGGGGAAGTTTTTCTCGAGGGTCTATTCCAAGGGAAGACTGGAATAACCCAGGCGTCAGCCGCAATGCAGCGCCGCAAATTGAGCTAGGCGAGGTGACTTACTCAAGGCAACACAGCGCATCAGCTTGTGATCGAACTGATGCCTTTCGGGTACGAAGCAAAGACCGTACCACCGAGCTATGCTGAATTTCTATTATCCTCTTGAATGATACTAGTCCGTCAAAGATTACTTTCATCAGCGAACCGGTACTCATTTGCACCTCGGTAAAATGAGGTGATTCCAAGAAAGTCATTTTAAGATAAGATCGGAGATCACCATAGAGTCTACGGAATTGACCCTTGAGCAATCTTTGGGTCATTAAAGGATGCACCCAATATTGTTTTCTCTTTCAATTTGTCTTTTTTTTTCCAAGTAGTAAAGCACAGAAATATGCAACCTCTATTTCATCCATTACTAGTAGTAGTAGTAGTAGTAGTAGTAGTAGTAGTAGTAGTAGTAGTAGTAGTAGTAGTAGTAGTTGTTGTTGTTGTTGTAGTAGTAGAAGTAGTGGTAGAAGAGGTGGTAGTTGTAGTGGTGGTGGTAGTAGTAGTAGTAGTAGTAGTAGTAGTAGTAGTAGTAGTAGTAGTAGTAGTAGTAGTAGTAGTAGTAGTAGTAGTTGTTGTTGTTGTTGTTGTTGTTGTAGATGTAGTAGTCGTAATAGTAGATAGTAGTGGTAGTAGTAGTAGTAGTAGTAGTAGTAGTAGTAGTAGTAGTAGTAGTAGTGGTAGTAGTAGTAGTATAGTGTAGTAGTAGTAGTAGTAGTAGTAGTAGTAGTAGTAGTATAGTAGTAGTAGTAGTAGTAGTAGTAGTAGTAGTAGTAGTAGTAGTAGTAGTAGTAGTAGTAGTAGTAGTAGTAGTAGTAGTAGTAGTAGTAGTAGTAGTAGTAGTAGTAGTAGTAGTAGTAGTAGTAGTAGTAGTAGTAGTAGTGTAGTAGTAGTAGTAGTAGTAGTAGTAGTAGTAGTAGTAGTAGTAGTAGTAGTAGTAGTAGTAGTAGTAGTAGTAGTAGTAGTAGTTAGTAGTTAGTAGTAGTAGTAGTAGTAGTATAGTAGTAGTAGTAGATAGTAGTAGTTGGTAGTTGGGTAGTAGTAGTTGTATTGGTTGTTGTAGTAGTAGTAGCAGCAGCAATAATATTACTCTTGGTATAAGAATATTTCATGATTATATAAATCTTATGTAAACAAATCCCATTGTACAGTGTAAAAAATCATTAACGTCATGTCGTATCTTCTGTTGATTCATAAAATGTGAATTATTAGAGTTGTATCAAGGACTTATTTTTTAAATTATTAATCTATATTTCAAACTATTAAATAACTAATCTATTAAATAGAAGATTTTACATTATTATTATCACCATTATTATTATTATTATTATTATTATTATTATTATTATTATTATTATTATTATTATTATTATTTATTATTATTATTATTATTATTATTATTATTATTATTATTATTACTATTATTATCATTATTACTATCATTGTTTGCCTTGCATTATTATTGATTTTATTTACTTGATTTGTTGATGAAAATATTATATTCTTGTATGAGTTATATTGACAATTGCCTACAAATAAACTTTTGAATCTTGTACAAAAAAATAAAAAAATAATAATGCATTCGCGCAGGTGGCTCCCGGGACAGTCCTGTCCTAGTGCGGAACCCCTTTTGAACAGAAGTTTTCTCCAATGGGACAGGACAAATTTGTCCTGGGACAGTTTTGTCCTAGTGCGTAGGAGTCTAAGAAACTCACAACATTACCATCCGGAAATATAACGGACCAACACACAAAACTGTACAATATAGATGCTGTGCGATTGACTAAGAAACTCACAACATTGCCATCCGGAAATATAACGGACCAACACACAAAACTGTACAATATAGATGATGTGCGATTGACTAAGAAACTCACAACATTGCCATCCGGAAACACAACGAACCAACACACAAAACTGTACAATATAGATGCTGTGCGATTGACTAAAAAACTCACAACATTGTCATCCGGAAATATAACGGACCAACACACAAAACTATGTGTAACTTTGAACGTTTATAGTGTGGATAATACATTTTAGTGAGAATTATAGTCCATTCCAAGTACCGTGTGCACGGAATATCGCAAATTACGAAATGTCGTGCCTTGATTTTTTTGCACGAGGGCTTAAATTTTAAGTGACATTACGAATTTAGAAGACCAATAGTGATAGACCAAACAGTTTTCTCCTCCCAATGCCCAATTCCTTTGATCTTTTCATCGTTTGCAATAAAATATGACTCAAACTATAAAATGTTTACAGTAATGGTGTCTTGATTCTCTTTAGGTGGGACAAATATTCACAATAAAGTTGCATTCAGTGGCGTAGCTTCGCAAATAATTTATCTAGTACTTCACAATGTTTATACTTTATCCTTCTCTGATGGACAACGGCCATATAATACATTGGACGACACAAGCAGCCCGTTAGGTGCTTATACATTTTTCTGACAAAGACATTGATGTAAAAAAAACAGGGGGGTCCTCCGATATGCCTCTCACAAAGATATAATAACCATAGAGAATACATTAGTCTGATAATACCCGACCAACTGTTGAGCAAGACAACTCATAAAGGTCGGACAAGACATGCCACGAAATCCCACTGGTCACCCATTGAGTACGCTACCTGTTCGCCATTCTTGAATTAAGTTTGCTGGAAAAAAAAAAGGTGTGAGGGGGGGGGGGCGGGCGGGGCGGCTTGAATGTATTCATGTGAATATCACTGAATGTAAACTTCTTTAACACCAAATTCCATGTAAGTTTTGTACAGTATAACCTTTCAAAGGAACCGCCGTTTTCAAATACAAGAGATGCACAATTAAGATGACTTTTTAAAAAATATCAATTTGACCTCATTGACATTTGCCGCATGCCATGAGAAAGAATTTCACGCTTTGCCTCTCTGGAGAATTACTTGAAACTTTTCCTCTTTGTGATTCTATGTGTGCATATTTAATCATTCGTATTTCTTATCGGTTGTTATGAATGTAGAAATCATAACAGGAAGCCACGCCCCTGGCGTTCAACTATCAAAATGTAACAATTGTTTATGTCAAGTGTGTACAAAGTGTACAATTTGATGTGTCATTTTGAACCCAGGATGGCAATGTTAGTGTGTAGAGCACACGAATCTCGTGCAATGTAAACCCCTGGTCAAGCCAGAACTCACTGTGTACAATATAGAATTGGAAAGCATCAAACTGTTCACTCATGTCAGACCCTTCGTTTTTTATATACCGTAAAGAGAAAAAAAGATCCTAAATTATGGTACTGTGACCGATGAAAAGAATCATCTAAATGTCACGAACAATTCTAGTGTTCGAGCCATTTATCATTAAAATCCATCAGAAGGTTGTGAAGATATCCCTGTCAAAGTGTGAGCACGGGTTGTGGAACGGACTATACTCATATACATGGATGGCAAAAAACAATAACAATGACCTGAGTGACGTCATCTTCGTTCAATCTGTTAGTCTTATTTTTGCTATGCGTTTAGCCAAAAATCTCACATTTCATCAGCGGAAATAATAACGTATCAACACACAAAACTACGTGTAACCTTGACCGTTTATTGATGGAACGACATTGACGTCATTCAGGTCTTTGTTATTGTTTTTAGCCTCCCATTTTATTGAGTAGTTTTCGAATTTCAGTCAATCAGACAAGAAACGTTCAAGGTTACACATAGTGTTGTGTCTTGGAGCGTTAGTGTTACTATGCGTTTTGTTAAAATACTCATCAAATCCACAAGGTTACACATAGTTTTGTGTCTTGGAGCGTTAGGGTTACTATGCGTTTTGTTAAAATACTCATCAAATCCACAAGGTTAGACATAGTTTTGTATCTTGGAGCGTTAGTGTTACTATGCGTTTTGTTAAAATACTCATCAAATCCACACGCCGGATAGAACGTAACAACAAACAAATTAATGTGTAACCTGAAACGTTTATAGTCTGAATAACACCTTTCGTGAAAACTACTCATAAAAATGACTGGCTACAAACCATAACAGAGAGCTGAGTGACGTCAATCTCAATCCATCTATTCATCACCTTTTGAGTCCGTTCTGACTCTGTGCCAAGAGATAAACATCCCTGGTAACCCCACCCCCACCCTCTCCTCCCCCTTTACAAATCTGCTAAAAAACGTCTCAGCGACAAGCAAGTTTCAACCCCCCCCCCCCCACCCTTTCTTTCCTCTCATTTGGGTTTTTTCTTTTTTTTTTCCTCTGTTCTTGTTTGTGTGTTGTTGTTTTGTTTGTTTTTTTGTTTTGTTTTGTTTTTTTTTTTGTTTTTTTTTGGTTGATTGTTGTCTTTAAAAAAAATATTTGTATTCATTGTATAAACCTTTCCTGTCCCAAACCTCTTGATTCTTATTGCTGGAATATCATGCATTGTCTTCAGCCGTCGTTATAAAAACTTAGAGCCCTATCAAAAGATTACCAAAGACTGACTATAATGTCCCTTTTAACGTATTACAAAAGCATGCTACCTGGCTCTACGTTATCCACAGTTTTGAAGACTCGAATATCAACACCGCCACACCCCAACTCCCTATAGAGGGGAAGAAGAAGAAGAGAGGAAGAGGAAGAGAAGAGAGAAGAAGAAGAGAAGAAGAAGAAGAAGAAGAAGAGAAGAAGAAGAAAGAAGAGAAGAAGAAGAAGAAGAGAAGAAGAAGAAGAAGAAGAGAAGAAGAAGAAGAAGAAGAAGAAGAAGAAGACGAAGAGAAGAAGAAGAAGAAGAAGAAGAAGAAGAAGAAGAAGAAGAAGAAGAAGAAGAAGAAGAAGAAGAGAAGAAGAAGAAGAAGAAGAAGAAGAAGAAGAAGAAGAAGAAGAAGAAGAAGAAGAAACAAGAAAGAAGAACAAGAGAAGAAGAAGAAGAAGAAGAAGAAGAAGAACGAAATAAGAGAATGAATGAATGAAGGAGAGAAGAGATGAGTGGTTACCCAGGAGAGACAAGTATTCTACTATACACCGTACATCATAAGTTCCTGTTTATTTTGATTGTGTGTCTTGTATACACATTGAAATGTGTCAACAAATTGGTGCTATGCGTTTAGCTAAAAAGCTCACAACTTCCGCCCCCGGATATACATGATTACAGGTGTAACCTGGAACGTTTATAGTCAAATTGAAAACATTATGTGAGAAATACTCATAAAAATTGCTGGCTAATAACAAAGAGCTGAGTGACGTCAATTTCGTTCCTTTTATAGACAGTCGGGCCGTGATAAACAGCGCGTCACATTGCCCTGTATTCTGAGTCTCTCTCTAATAAAATTACATTTATAGACGGTGTGACTTTTATGGGCCAAGAACGATTTGAAATAACCCGAGACTACTCGGGGCCGATACAAACATTTTGTTTCCGCTACAAGACCTTTTGTTCTATTTTAAGGCACACATTATATTATTGTGACGCCCACTGATTGCTATCAGTTTATTTTTGACATTCAGCCGTTATAAAACTGTTTGAGATTTTTGTTGACCTCGCAATCTGTAAATAATGTATCGATATGTGTCATCGTATGGAAATATCACATGACAGGGGTCCTACTGAAAGCCGTCCGGAGCCGTCCGGCGTAATTTGAGGGGCTTTCGGAAGGCGGAAGACTTCTGGAAAGGTTCGTACATGTCTGAGGGCCTCCGGATGGCTTGAAAATGCTTGAGATGACCTCCGGACGGCTCTCCTGGGGCACCAGACGGCTCTGGACGGCTTTTAGTAGGACCCATTAACATCTCTAGATGATAATGGTAGGACCGCATGCCAGGTTAATGATATGATAACGGTTCCTTGGATCGTATTAAACCTAGAATTGAAAAATCCACGTAATTTCCACGAGCTACATCTGGTATTTTGTTGGGCTAACCAAAATAATCAAACTGGTCATTTCCTTCGAATCCTTTTCCGTCTTAGAAAATACTTGATTCGCTTTAAATGATAAAATTTCACAGCATTTTCCTGTGACGTGTCAGTAAATAAAATAATTACCTAATACAGAGACATTCAAAAGATGTAGATGGATAAACGTTGTCATTTTTCTTACAGTCAGTGTTAGATAAACGTTGTCATATTTCTTACAGTCAGTGTTAGATAAACGTTGTCATATTTCTTACAGTCAGTGTTAGATAAACGTTGTCATATTTCTTACAGTCAGTGTTAGATAAACGTTGTCATATTTCTTACAGTCAGTGTTAGATAAACGTTGTCATTTTTCTTACAGTCAGTGTTAGATAAACGTTGTCATATTTCTTACAGTCAGTGTTAGATAAACGTTGTCATATTTCTTACAGTCAGTGTTAGATAAACGTTGTCATATTTCTAACAGTCAGTGTTAGATAAACGTTGTCATATTTCTTACAGTCAGTGTTAGATAAACGTTGTCATATTTCTTACAGTCAGTGTTAGATAACGTTGTCATATTTCTTACAGTCAGTGTTAGATAAACGTGTCATATTTCTTACAGTCAGTGTTAGATAAACGTTGTCATATTTCTTACAGTCAGTGTTAGATAAACGTTGTCATATTTCTTACAGTCAGTGTTAGATAAACGTTGTCATATTTCTTACAGTCAGTGTTAGATAAACGTTGTCATATTTCTTACAGTCAGTGTTAGATAAACGTGTCATATTTCTTACAGTCAGTGTTAGATAAACGTTGTCATATTTCTTACAGTCAGTGTTAGATAAACGTGTCATATTTCTTACAGTCAGTGTTAGATAAACGTTGTCATATTTCTTACAGTCAGTGTTAGATAAACGTTGTCATATTTCTTATAGTCAGTGTTAGATAAACGTGTCATATTTCTTACAGTCAGTGTTAGATAAATGTTGTCATATTTCTTACAGTCAGTGTTAGATAAACGTTGTCATATTTCTTATAGTCAGTGTTAGATAAACGTTGTCATATTTCTTACAGTCAGTGTTAGATAACGTTGTCATATTTCTTACAGTCAGTGTTAGATAACGTTGTCATATTTCTTACAGTCAGTGTTAGATAACGTTGTCATATTTCTTATAGTCAGTGTTAGATAAACGTTGTCATATTTCTTACAGTCAGTGTTAGATAACGTTGTCATATTTCTTACAGTCAGTGTTAGATAACGTTTTCATATTTCTTACAGTCAGTGTTAGATAAACGTTGTCATATTTCTTTCAGTCAGTGTTAGATAACGTTGTCATATTTCTTATAGTCAGTGTTAGATAAACGTTGTCATATTTCTTACAGTCAGTGTTAGATAACATTGTCATATTTCTTACAGTCAGTGTTAGATAAACGTTGTCATATTTCTTTCAGTCAGTGTTAGATAAACGTTGTCATATTTCTTATAGTCAGTGTTCAATTTTATTTTGAAAAAAAGTAATAAACATCAGCTGAAAAATGAATTCAAAATCCAACAATTTATGTAACTCCAGAATCTACACGTTTGTAGTTGTGAAAAATTATCTGTGACATCTATAGAGAAAATCTGTTATTTTATTTATATATTTTCTTTTTTTACTTTTGTCTTGCATTTTAATCAACATCTTTTCAGAATTATGAAAAGAATATATTTGTCTACAATACGTTTTTCTTGGGGAGAAAAAATGTAAATCAGATAACTATAATCTCTATTTATGAAAAAAATAATGTAAATTAGATAACTGTAATTTTTATTTAGGAAAAAAATAATGTAAATTAGATAACTGTAATTTTTATTTGAGTGAAATAACGTAAATGATGTAACTGTAATCTCCATTTTTAGGATCAAAATATCAGTGGCGTGGCATGCTTACTGTATAAGGTGGTGCCAGAATCAGAAGAAAATTACTTAAACCATGCTATATTTGTAAATAAAAAAAGATAGTAAAAAAAAAAAAGAAGAAAAGACTTACTCAAATAATTAAGAGCTGGTATATACCATTTCTCAGTTTTATTTTTTAAAATGCTGTAATCCATTTTTAAAAGATGGATGCGGTGCCAGGCACCAAATCAACCAATATAGGCACGCCCCTGCAAAATATACATTTTATGCCTGTATATTATATATATTTAGGAGGAAAATGTAAATCGATGTAATACCTATGAATGGTTTAAAAATAAAGGCTGTATATATACAGAGTCGACTCTGAATAACTCTCTACAGTTGATTGTAGATAATTTTCAACCTTTTATTTTCTTTAAATAAATAAAATTGTCTACAATACAGCAATTCACTTTAATTTTTTTTTTTTTTTATTAACTCATTTCATTCTATCTCACTAAAATGTATTGACAAGACTATAAACGTTCAAGGTTATAATATGTAGTTTTGTGTGTTGGTCCCTTATATTTCCGGATGGCAATGTTGTGAATTTCTTAGTCAAGCGCACACTATTTATAGATAGTCTGCGCTTGGCTAAGCAGCTCACAACATTGCCATCCGAAGTATAACGGACCAACACACAATGGTGTGTAACCATGAACTTTTATAGTCTGGATAATACGAAAACAGGAACACGGCTGTAAGACAACAGATACAAACTGCACAATTATTGAAGCTATGCACTTAGATAAAATAATCTTAACACTGCCAGCCGGGTATAAAAAACCAACACACACACACACACACACACACACAACTATGTGTAACTTTAAACGTTTATAGTCTAATTGATACAATTTAGTGAGAACTTCTCATAAAAATGGCTGGTTAAAAACAAAAAGACCTGAGTGCCGTCAACTTCATTGTTTCTATATTATGATCTCATGTTTGCGCATCCTGGTCTCCTAGATTTTTATTCAAGCTTTCATTTACTCCTGAGTACTCCCTTTAAAAAAACGAAGTGTATACGTACACGGTAGCCTTGCACGTAGCCCCAGAATCTACGTACAAGGTAACCGGGCACCTAGCCCCAGAATCTACGTACAAGGTAACCGGGCACCTAGAGACAGAATCTACGTACAAGGTAACCGGGCACTAGCCCAGAATCTACGTACAAGGTAACCGGGCACCTAGCCCCAGAATCTACGTACAAGGTAACCGGGCACCTAGCCCCAGAATCTACGTATAAGGTAACCGGGCACGTAGCCCCAGAATCTACGTACAAGGTAACCGGTCACCTAGCCCCAGAATCAACGTACAAGGTAACCGGGCACCTAGCCATAGAATGTACGTACTAGGTAACCGGGCACCTAACCCCAGAATCTACGTACAAGGTAACCGGGCACCTAGCCCCAGAATCTACGTACAAGGTAACCGGGCACCTAGCCCCAGAATCTACGTACAAGGTAACCGGGCACCTAGCCCCAGAATCTACGTACAAGGTAACCGGGCACCTAGCCCCGGAATCTACGTACAAGGTAACCGGGCACCTAGCCCCAGAATCTACGTACAAGGTAACCGGGCACCTAGCCCCAGAATCTACGTACAAGGTAACCGGGCACCTAGCCCCAGAATCTACGTACAAGGTAACCGGGCA
>NC_088368.1:0-10000 GCF_034508935.2 Berghia stephanieae | reverse complement strand
TGTTGTTGTTGTTTATATCTTGTTTAATGCATCATCTAGTTGATTGGCACTATTATTTTAGTCGGAATACTTTTGCTTTCGCCGTAGCCGTAACCAATGTGAATGGGATTTTTAGTTTGTTTACAAGTGTCTATTTTCAAACTATAACCACACATCACATAGCGAAAGGAATAGCTCCATTTGTGTATAGGTAGTAAAGAGAGAAGAATAAATGCTCGAATCTATGGAAAAAGCTGAGTTCTTTGAGATGTTATTGGATTGAATTCCCCATTAAAAGTGTTTAAAAAAGGGCAGCCGCTGAGTCGGCGGAACCGAATCTTGTTTTCACGTTCAAGTTCACAGTCGAAGTCGAAGTGTCGGGGGCAAAAAAAAAAAAAAAGGAAACCGCAATCGCACCTTTCATAGTGGCAATGTTTTAAAATCGGTACTACCGCAAACTCGGGGACCCAAATAATTTTGGGGTTTTTGGAGGGGGGAAACTTTTTCTTAAAAATTTTTTGGGGGTTTGTTTTGTTGGGAGGGGGGGGGGAACTTTTTTTTTTTAAAAAGTCTCTCCCCTCCCAAAACCCCTACTAGACTTTTTTAAAAAAAGTTTTCCCCCTCCCAAACCCCCAGAATTATTTGGGTCCCCGAGTTTGCGGTATTACTATTACCTTAAAATTGGTTGGGTTGAATGAAAATAAAGCTGTCTTAGACTAGACAGGTTCGTCAAGCCCATTTTAAGAGGCTGTGATTATCCCCAGTAATATTAATATTACGTCCTTAATATTAGAGTTATTCGACACCCGAGTCGCGCATGCGCATTTTGAGAATTAGCTACTCTCAACGACAAGATATGAAGTGCGTAGAAAAGTGCCAGAAGACAATAGAGAATAAAAATTTTTTTCGCGGCGGTGGTGGGGTTTGAACCTGCGACCTTATTGGTACGACAACTCCGCCTGGCAGGTGAGAGCGTGGCTCTACCGTGTGAGCTATCCACGAACACAAAAATATTCGTTTCAAACCCAAAGTCATTTCTAGATCCCTCTCTCACCCACTTCTTGAGATCGCCGATTCGTTCACCACCATCGCGAAGTAATTTTGACCAGCAGTTAAGTTTAATAGCCAATATTCTCATCACAAACATATAACATAGAAACGATTGAGACATTGAGTATGCTCCGGTGTATGGGGTGAATTTTTTAATTCAGAACAGTGAGTGGAGCAGGCACTTATGTTGGTAACAACAAGATATGAAGTGAGTAGAAAAGTGCCAGAAGACAATAGAGAATAAAAATTTTTTTCGCGGCGGTGGTGGGGTTTGAACCTGCGACCTTATTGGTACGACAACTCCGCCTGGCAGGTGAGAGCGTGGCTCTACCGTGTGAGCTATCCACGAACACAAAAATATTCGTTTCAAACCCAAAGTCATTTCTAGATCCCTCTCTCACCCACTTCTTGAGATCGAAAAATTCACCCCATACACCGGAGCATACTCAATGTCTCAATCGTTTCTATGTTATATGTTTGTGATGAGAATATTGGCTATTAAACTTAACTGCTGGTCAAAATTACTTCGCGATGGTGGTGAACGAATCGGCGATCTCAAGAAGTGGGTGAGAGAGGGATCTAGAAATGACTTTGGGTTTGAAACGAATATTTTTGTGTTCGTGGATAGCTCACACGGTAGAGCCACGCTCTCACCTGCCAGGCGGAGTTGTCGTACCAATAAGGTCGCAGGTTCAAACCCCACCACCGCCGCGAAAAAAATTTTTATTCTCTATTGTCTTTTGGCACTTTTCTACTCACTTCATTTCTTGTTGTTACCAACATAAGTGCCTGCTCCACTCACTTTTCTGAATTAAAAAATCTACTCTCATCGACTTCTGTCGTGTGAATTTATCAGCATGGTTGTCTGAAGGCAGGAACTCATTAAAATGCTTAGGCTAGGGATTAAATGATCAGAACAATGAACAATTTGAATGTAAACCCTTCATCCGCATAGAAATTGTCTAAACAAATAATAGACAGAATGTCGTGTGAGCTCCTTGTTGGATGGAATCTTAATGACACGAAAGCCTCGTATGCTGAGAGGAGCATAGTGGTTGAGCTGCTTGACTCTTAATTGGAAATTCTTGGGTTCAAAGCCCAACGGGGAACCTTATTTTTTCAATACTATTTTATTTTTAAAAAAGTATTTTCCTTTATATTTTAAAGCTTATTTATTGATTTTTTTATATATAATTGTTCTTATTATTATCATTCTATCATTTTTTTTCTAATTATTATTAATATATTATTATTAATTATTACTTTTGTCTGTCAAATAAACATTGTTGACACAATAGTTAATTTATGAAAGTCATTACAATCATGGGGAAAATTTCTGAGCGCCACGTTTTACACCTGAGTACGGAGAGAGAATGTGAGCTTTTTCCAACATAGGCGAGCTATAGTGGGGCAAAAAGCCAGCTGAGGGAGGCACCTCAGCTAGGCACAAGTGAGACAACTTTTTTTGGCGGGTTAAGGTGCGCATGCGTCAATGCAGAATTACCAGTTTGGCAATAAAAAATAATAGTTTTAACTGGGTTTGATATTTGGTATTTTGGGAGTGTTTTGCTAAATCACTTAATTTTACCTAAATGACAGATAATTATACAGTATTATTATATGGTGAGCCAAGGTCAAATTATTACGACCGCGTGACAAACAATGAGGATTTTTTTTCTTTTATTATATGCATTTTTGCAGAAATAAAGCGATATCTATATTTTATCTTTTTTCCCATAACTAGTGTGGCATGTTCTATAAAAATAATCTCACAACCCTGGCATAATTTTTCTTGTACTGCCGCTGAGGTTAATATGATATATTATTTATATTGTTGTTGTTGCTCTTTGTTTAAGTCATCCAAGGGTTGATGGGTCTTTGAAAAATGTCACTTGCTTTCACTGTGGCGGACTGAACGGTGGGAATGTGTGACATTCATTTTCATTTGGTTACGACGAGTGGGGTTTGGAGTTGGAGATGTTTGGATTGGTGTGATGTTGGATAGTGTCATATTTCAACACATAGTATTAGATTTAGATAGTCTTTATATTTTAAGTAGAAAATAGTTCGTTTTGCATAGAACACTGATATGATTCATGATACTAAAACGGTTCATTCCTATTCCAGATTCCAAATTATGATGGATGGTGATAGTGATAAGGTACTGGTCACTGACACTGGTGCCAGTGCTAATTTGTTTTAGTTTTATGAAGTGACTGGTTACCACAGAAACTTATAGCACCATTCTTGGCACAATGCTTGGTATCGCAATAACATTTTCAGCCAGTGAGAGCTGCTTTGATCAGTTCGGTTTGTTTGTTTTTTGTCATCGCAAAAATAGGGTTACGATAGACATAAAAATAAAAAGTAAAAAAAGAAAACCGATTCACATCCAGAATTTTATTCATGCCTAGATAAATCTTAAACAAATATTAATGTACAACAGACGTTTAAGACAATAGGAAAATTATTTTCGGAAAGCTCCTACATCCCCAGTATTCATTAAAGGCTGTCATTATTCCCATTGAAAATTCGTTATCCCCAGACACCTTTTTACCGGACGTTGCAAGGGATAAATGTCCCCCACCCCTTTTTTTTTTTGTTTTTTTTTTTGTGCGTGTCTATTCTTTTCTCCCTTTTGTTTTGCCTTTTGTTCCGTTTCTGAGCATGAATTTCTTAAAATTGTTTTTATTTTTTAAAAAAATTGTTTGTTTTTTTTCTCCTCTGTCGGACCATTTGGTCGCTCTCTGAATATTTCTGTTTGTTTGCTTTTTAATTAATTATTCTTTTTAGACACTTTTTCAGATCGGAGTGGGGACGAATGACAATTTGCTAGAAACTAGAAAGGAACCAAGAGAGAGTTTTTAAAAAAAAAAAGTGGGGTGAGGATGGATGGGACATTTATCCCTTTCAACGTTCTGTAAAAAGAAGACGGAATTTTTTAAAAAGTGGCGGAACCAGGATTTGAACCCACAACGCCGATTCTGGTAAAACTTCCAGGACAGACGACTAAACCATTCGGCCATGACACCCAATTCGAAGTAGACGCATATTGTGTATATGTAGTAACAACTGATTTATTGTTGGTTAATTTTGTTTTTATAGATATTTTATTAACTTTCCTTATTTCTATGTGCATTTGGAAACATTCCATATTCTGGAATGTGGATAATTGTTTAAAAGAGCGGAGTTTCAAATATGTGTCTCGGGATAATGAATTTTCGTCATCCTCAGTCAGGGGAGGGATAACGAATTTGCATTATCCCCAGGTGTCTGGGGATAATCACAGCGATTTTAAAAAGTATGAAAAATCTCTTGGGAGAGTAGAGGGCTAGGATTTGGTGAGTTAAGACTAAGACCTGGTGTTAGTAAGAATGAATCTCGCCTTTAATGGGTTAAATCTTGTTGTTTGATTTTTTAAAATTACACACAGAGCGAGTTTAAGTTTTAATATTTTTTTAATGAATTATTTACTATTGTTATGACATTTACTGCTTTTTTATTTTTTCTTAAAGGTGGCGTCAATTGGCACAGTGGTCAATCTATATATGGTCTGTTAATTCTCACAGTCCGCAACTGCGACAAAGTCCTGGTAAACCGGTGATGTGTCTTCAACATGGATGACAGACTGCATTTGGAAGCAATTTTTATTGTAACCTGAGTGAAGTTTTCAGATCCCACAGATTTGGTAAATGAAATGATTCTTATGTTACGGCAGTTATGAGAGATAAAAGTATTATTCTCTTTTAGACTTAAGTCAGGCCTGTAAATCTTCCGACTTTTGTCGGATTTCCAACAGTACGATTTTGCTCTATAAGTGCTAATATTTTAAAATACAATTAATAGTAAAAATATAATTCGTAACGTCAAAGAACAGAACCAATAAAAAAAAGAAAATAAATGACTTTTATTTCGTTCCTCGAAAAAATCTGATTTTATTCCCTTTCAAATGCTGACTTTAGGAGAAAAAAATTGTTCTTTGTCGCATCAAAAACAAAAAAAAAACTAGGCTGTCTATCAGTTAGCTATAATATTATCATGTCACCTACACGCTCCTCTAGACGTGGATGTATTCACTGCCTGGCTACTGTACCACAACCAGCGAGAGACGGTTGCGAAGTTCGCGCGAGTCGTCAAACACAGACCTAGTCAGTAAATAATGCACGCACAGAAGTGTGTCGGAGCTTCTCAGACCGGAAGCAGGCCTGTAAATCTTCCAACAAATGTCGGAATTCCGACAGTACGATTTTGCTCTATAAATTCTGACATTTAAAAATATATATATATATATTCGCAACATCAAAAGACAGAACCAGCTGAAAATATAAGAAAAATGTTTTATTTTGTGTCTCGACGAGAGTATTAAAAACATTTAGACCTGTAAATTCTCAGTCAATTAACTGAAATCAGTCAATTCGTCAAATTCATATATTTTTTAAAAGGAAAGAAAGAAGGAATTCATGAATCGTAGTAGAATGACGTGAAGTAGTTAGGAATGTTCCACAGTGCTACGCATTGCTCAAGGGCGTTTATATTTACAATGGATATATTGCCAAGGCTTCTTAGAATTGCCGTGTCTGAACACACCCCAGTGTATTTTCACACAGCCTTTGTGAAATTATCTTTTCACTTTAAAACCCTGTCATGTTCCCAATGGTAGCCAATTTTAACTGAGCCGCCAAGCGATAAATTTCACTGTTTCGTCTAAGCCAAAGTTGACCACATTTACTTCGTAGAGCCTAAAAGTATGAGATAGTTTAATGCGAAAGCCGGAAGTGCCTTATGAAGACACCTTCAAATCGAAAGTTTTATGATTGCTACAAGCTCATGTCGATTGCCTCACGTTGTACACAAACTGGTTGACAGTTTCTTCACTGATTTGGGTACTTGATTATGAGAAACAATTGTAAGTGGCCTAATTAATTCCCACGTAAATTAGTTTTCTGCCATTGTTTTGCTCAAATGAGCTTGCTGTTTACTATTCATCTCGATTCTTTGGATTTTTCTGATACGATACAAAGAGTTAAATTTCACTGTTTCGTCTAAGTCAAAATTGACCACATATACTTGGTAGAGCCTAAAAGTTTAATGCAAAAGCCGGAAGTGCGTTATGAAGACACCTTCAAATCGAAAGTTTTATTATTGCTACAAGCTCATCTCGATTGCCTCACGTTGTAAACAAACTGGTTGACCGTTTCTTCACTGATGTGGGTACTTGATTATGAGAAACAGTTGTAAGTGGCCTAATTAATTCCCACGTAAATTAGTTTTCTGCCATTGTTTTGCTCAAATGAGCTTGCTGTTTACTATTCATCTCGATTCTTTGGATTTTTCTGAAACGATACGAAGAGTTTCAGTCAATTTTTATAGAGCTCATTTACAGGTCTATACTTATCTCGTCAAAGACAAAACAAACCAGACAGCACTCCATCTTGTCAATAATTATCACCACCTCCACACTACCCGGACGTGTACTTGTTCACTGTCTATTGTCTGCCCACAGACTTGTGTGTCTACCTGCATGTAACTAGCTAGTGTCTGTCGCTCGCGTTCGCGAATCGTGATCACAATTCGTAGTCAGTAATCAACTAACGCACATAGTGTGTTGGGGACCAGGCCGTTTCTTTCTATTTTGCAACTGACACACACACCTCGTTCCATTCTTCTTTTTTTCAGTTCAGTTCATTATCTCTATCCGGTTGAAAGTGAACCAGAAAATATGAATGCGAAATAGATATTTTTCTTCGAATGAATACTTATATCGGAAGTTTTCACTCGTTTGGCATACGACCGATCTTCTTTTCCTCTATTCTCGCACGACCATAGTTTTTCAGTTATTTATTAAATTATTCTTCCTATTCATTATGCCTGAAGTATTTTTAGATCGCAGATCGGACTTACTTACCTTAGAAAAATGTGTTAAGAATAAATTTAAATGGTCGTGGCTTGAAGAACAAGACACCAACGGCGATTTCTTCTCTTGCTATGTGAGGAAAATTGAGGCACCAGGAATGGCATTTGTGTCATATCTGGGTTGTGTTGTTAATCCACTTTTTTGGTTTAGTTGGTCTATTTTCGTATCCTCGAAAAGTTCAGACAATTTTTTCACCACCCATTGGCAGGCCTGCGGAAGGTTTCTCTCTATTTTGCTACTGACACACATGCATTTCTCCGTGTCTTATTTCTTTTTCCCTGTGATTTATTGGTTCAGTCTGGATGTGAAATGGAAAAATAATAATGCGAAATAATTATTTTTCTTCGAAATATATATTCTTCTTCAAATGCTCTCACACGACCGCACCACCTCCTCCTCTTCTTCTATAATAATTAATCCAAATAAACGAAAGAATCAGCGTAAATAGCAATTATATATAGAGAGAGACAGTGAAAATTTTTTACGGGTATATGTGGTGTATAAGCGGAGCGTGAGATTAAGCGGAGTGGACTCATTTACATTTTGGCTCAAATATGTTAAATCATAGAGGAGTATTATTTGCAATTGTTTCAGTGAAATATGGATAAAAGTTATGGCAAATTATGTTTCTTATGTCTTCAATCATGTAACATTAGCTTCATATTATGTTCAGGCCTGTAAATCTTCCGTCTATTGTCGGATTTCCGAAAGTTTTATTTTGCTCTATGAGTGCTAATATTTTTATTCCGTTTCAAATGTCGACTTAAAAAAAACAACAACTTTATTTGTCGCATCAAAGACAAAACAAAACGTCTATCGGTTAGCTATAATATTATCATGTCACCTACACACTCCACTAGACGTGGATGTATTCACTGCCTGGCTACTGCGAGAGAGTGTCACGAAGCACAGATTATCTTTGTCGCGAAGGAAGTTAACGCGAGTCGTCGAACACACACCTAGTCAGTAAATAACGCACGCACAGAAGTGTGTCGAATCAGACCGGAAGGTTTCTCTCTATTTTGCTACCGACACACATGCCTTTCTCCAGTTCTCTTATCTTTTTCTCTATATTTTATTGGTTCAGTCCGGATGTGGGACGGAAAAGAAATAATGCGAAATAATTATTTTTCTTCTAAATATATATTCTTCGAGACCTCTCTCTTCTTCTTCTTCTTCTTCTTCTTCTTCTTCTTCTTTTATGAGAATTAATTAACAACTTGGCATAGTTTTAAAACATGATTATTCATCGTAAAGTGTCACTCAGTTTGTTCCAGTGGTACACAGAATTATCTAGATCTATAATTTCTTAGTCAGCTGACAAATCAACCAGAAATCATTGGATGATTATTTAGCAACGTTAATGTATACGACAGTAATTGGAGCATGTTTATATTATTATTACTTCTCTTTCTTTTTTTTTTTAATTTTACGATTAATTTAAGATTTTTTAAATTATGCCCTTCTGCCACAACATCATAAGACTAAGACTAAGACATGAAGATATCGTCTAGGCATTCTCTCTCTTTCTCTTTCTCTCTCTCTCTCTCTCTCTCTCTCTGTGTGTGTGTGTGTGTGTGTGTGTGTGTGTGTTACGTTTTATACAATTTTGATTATGATTAGAGGGGAGAATAATTGTTTTAACTTTTTCAGACCTCCCCAGATGGACAGTCCGTATGAAATTGAATTGTGGTGAGGTTGATTGCAGTCTTCCGTCCAGTCACTTACCAAGGAGGCAAATGGTTAATATTGGACTAAGCTCATGTCTGACACTGTAAAAGCTGAAGCTTACCAGATCCAGGAGAAAATACAGAGAGGAACTACCTCCTGAGGATAAGGTACAAATGAAAGCAAAGCATGGTGAACAATTCAAAAAAGAGAGAAAGCATGTTTGAATGCTTTTGATACTTCGCTCTCTCTCTCTCTCTCTCTCTCTCTCTCTCCTTTTTAATAAATGGGAAATGGGTGCCTCTGGTTTGTGTTGCATTTCATTTTTTTTTTCGTGGTTTAAGTAACTCTAAAATTCTAGCACCTATCATGAAGAGAGAGAAAATGTTCTTCGGTTCATTGTTTCTAGTTTCACAAATGACCCTGCCACCTTGCAATACCAGAAATATCCTTGGTTCATAGTGGAAGTCCTGGATGAAGTTTTTTATTTCTCATAGTGGATGGCTCTGTCCTCTATCACTATTTATCTTTTTCAAGCTTGCTTTCTGTCTTAGTCTTGAAATGAGATTACTTCATTCTGTCCTGATCTTGGTCAGTAGAGAATACATGCTGAATCTTACGAATTTTTCGTAATTTTATGAATTTTAGACAAATTTCATGGCCGAATACTAAATTTTATGGAAAATTACTAATTTTCAATTCTTAGTAATACTTGATGATAATATTAATAATGATAATAATGAGAAGAAGAAGAAGAACAACAACAACAACTACTACTACTATTATACTACTGGTATAATAATAATAATAATAACGATGAGAACTACTACAACTTCTACTATAATAATGATAATAATATTGTGGTTGTTCATACACAATTTCAGATACTACGAATTTCCTTGTCAAATTACTAAAAATTGACATAAAAATTACTTAATTTGAAGTTTTCAATTTGACATATCTGGTAGAGTCAAATGTATAACTGTCGTTTTGGGAGATTATTTTTTTTTCTTCTTGTAAATAATCTGTTATGCAGTGCAACAGGGAAATCTCAACCGTGGGACCGGGCCTAGTTGTTCGAGATTTCTGTGTTGAGTATATTTTACAAAGCATGTGTGATGGTTAAATGTGGCATAATGTGTTCTATAATATGAAAACAAAGCCAGCCCATAGCATTGCTGGTTACACACTCAGCACTTGCCGTCTTTATCTATGAATCCGCTATCTAATCACTGTCGCTTCTCATCTCTCCCGGCGCCCCTCTTCTCACCCAACCTTAAACGACTTGCATATAACAGGCATTTTAGAAACCTTAAATAGCAAAATGAAAACAAATGGTGTAGGTCAAATTAACTAAATACATATGGTCAATTAAAAGTTTGCACTTCC